>NC_031769.1:2861889-2888472 GCF_001522545.3 Parus major
GGACATTCTGGATTGCTGCAGAAGGACATTCTGGATTGCTGCAGAAGGACATTCTGGATTGCTGCAGAAGGACATTCTGGATTGCTGCAGAAGGAGAAGTGGTGCCTGAGACCCTGTCAGGGCCCCCCATGGCAGCAAATACATCCTGGCTCATTCCTTGTACAAGGCAAGCAGCCCCTGGGGGATGTTGCTCTCCTTGCATGAGATCTTTTGGAGAGCTCCACTAACAGGACTTTTTGATAGCTCTGCAGAAGTTTGAGCCTTGAAATGTGTAGTTTGTTTTCATTGTTAAATTAATTCTTTGTTGTTAACACTGTGGTGGGTTGGCACTGGCTGGATGGGCAGCTGGGCCATTCTGAGAGTTCCCTCTTCAAGGGAGCAGGGGAGAGAAAAGGATCAAGAGTTGGGGTAAGGACAGAGACACATCAGTCACCAAAGCAGTCACAGAAAAAGCAGACTCAGAGTCTGGGATGTTAATTGAATTTATTATCAACAAACTCAGAGCAGGATAATGAGAAGTAAAATAAATCTTAAACACACCTTGCCCCCATCCCTCTCTCCTCCCCAGCAGAGGCACAGGGAGATGGAAATGGGGGTTATGGTCATTCACGTGTTGTTCCTGTCACCTTTTAGGGAGAGGAGCCAGAGTCCTTCCCTTGCCCCACTCTGGGGTCCCTCCCACAGGAGACAGCTGATCTCCACATGACATCCATTATCTGCCTCATAATGATGGAAAATAATATTCCTGCCTTTCCCACGGGAGGGGAGGCAGGAATGACTGAACTGCCCGACCACGGCAGAGGGAGCTGAATCACAGATTTGTGCCAAAAGGCCAAGAGGGGATCCTTGCTCGTGGGGATGAGGATAGCTCGAGCAGCCTCACTGCTGAGAGCCCTGCTGCCTGCTGGAACTGCTCTTCAACAAACACTGCTGAGGAGGAGTTTTGACCTCTTCACCTGCTGTTTTGTCTCCCACAGAACAGAACTGCAGGCCGTGCTTGTGTCTGTTCATTTTTTTTCTGCTTGACAGATGGTCTGATACTGCCCTAAATTCTTGACAGCAAAGGAGCAATATATATTTCTCTGACATTCCCCTTTTTCTTAATTCATTTTACAGTACTTCAGAGTCCCAGAAGTATTATTGTAAAACTTGTTTTAATGGTACCCCTGAAATCCCAAGAATTAAAGTCAGTTGAAGGAGAATTTATGTGATATTTTATTATGATGTTAAGGAGTCTCTCCCAGGTTAAGCAATCTGTTTCACTAATATGCTCCTACATTTTCATTCTTTTCTGACTCTGCTGCAGCTCAACAAGATGTTTCTATCTGTCAGTTAATTCTTCCAAGATCCTCTCCCTTCTTTCCATTTTGACACGTAAATGTAAATTATTTTGCTGGTAGGATTTGAATAACTTAGTTCAAATTCTAGAATTAGGATTTAAAACCTTAAATACGGTGTTAGGACAAGGGGGAATGGCTTTAAACTTAAAGAGAGGAGGTGTAGACTAGAAATTAGGGAGAAATTCTTCCCTGTGAGGGTGGTGAGGCACTGGAACAGCTTCCCAGAGGAGCTGTGGCTGCCTCTGGATCCCTGGAAGTGTCCAAGGCCAGGTGGGGCTTGGAGCAACCAGGGACAGTGGAAGGTGTCCCTGGCCATGAAAACGATGGAACAAGATGAGTTTTAATGTCCCTTCCAAGCCAAACCATTCTATGATTTCATGCTCCTTGTCCCTGACTTTTTTTCCACGGGTCATTCTTTGTTGATTCGTGGTTTTAAACCACTCAGAACGTTCGACAAACTCTGTGGGCTCTGCCAAAATACAAATGAGTCCAGTATTGCTGGCACAGGATGAGCATTAAAGCATCACCTCTGGTAAAGAAAGCTCTTGTCTGCTGCTAGGACTCACTGCACTCTCAATTTCAGCTGCAAACACTTGCCAGTGTTGGCTCATCCCCTTGAACTGCAGCAGGAAAGCAGCTGGATCAATAGATTTGATTTATTTTCCATTTCCACAGTAAGGTCAAAGTCACTGCTCACCCTCAGGAATTCCTGTGCTGCCAGGCTGGGGCAGCAGCAGAACGAGGGGAACAGACATGGGAGGTCTTCAGCTCAGCAAAATGATCCCATCAAGAGGGCAGCAGGGAGTGGCTAAAAATGAGCTAAATGGGAAAAAAACCCCAAACATAATCCCAGCTTTGAGTGCTGCCCACAGAAATTCAGTTTCCAGTTTATGCTGTGTTTTCCTTCAGCGTCTGCATCACATTTGAAGGCTCCTGAAGTCGAGATTTTTTTTGTCTAGAGAAACCCTAAACACACATCAACACTTTTCCTTTTTCATGGTGGCAGGCAGAAAACCAAAAATATGGTTTATTTATTAAATATTTTATTTACTAAGCCTATGCAAAGCAGCCTAATTCCTATCAATTTACTTGAACTCTTGCTCTCAACTATTTCTTGATGCAGTTTTTTTTCACCATGTGTCACTTGAGAAGGGCCCAAAATTGACCCCAGGATTTGAGGTGTGGCCTCAGCAGTGCCCAGCACAGAGGGACAATCCCTGGTCCTGGTGGCCACTGCTGCTTCAGCCTTCTTGGACACCTGGCACTCACTTCAGCCCCACATCCAGAAAAGGATGGAGATTCCCCACAGCCCTCCTGCTGCTGTTGATGTATTTACAGAAAACTCTCCTTTTATTCCTGACTTCCACACAAAATGTTATGTTAGGCCAGGTCTATCGTCTTAGTTTTTATTTTTCCTGCCTTTTCCTTGCTTTTAATATTGTGAGCCACAGGCACTGAGCTTGTTTTTGTGCCATTTCTCTGACACTCTGCTGGGACCACTGGAAAGACATTAAGAACAATTTACCCACATAAGTTTCTTCTTTCCATCAGCTGTGCAGAAATGAAGCCTTAAATCTGCTTTTTTTTCCAAAGACAACACAGATTGTGGAGGCCTGTAGATAAATCCCATTTCTGTGGGAGGGTTTTGTGTTTGGGATGGTTTTCCCATGGGTCTCACAGAGCTGAGGAATCAGGGATCTCAGTCAGACTGAATGAGAGCGTTTGTAGCCGAGAGGGGAAATGCAGCTCTCTTTCCTTTCGAGGTATTATAAAATACCCTGCTGTGATTGTCATGTCTTTTATCTCAGCCTAGCTCCTAAAGATGAGAGGTTTCCATAGGTGCACTGATCATGAGCATGAATTTGTGATGATACACAAAATACAAGAAGAGAAAGAGTGAGGAGAGTATAATGAAGGACACCAAAAATAAAAATAGAGGTGTGTATAAAATTCTTTAAGTGGCAAATTCTCAGTGAGGGGGAAAAGGGGGTCACTTCCCTGCAGAAATACTGGTTTATATTATTGAGCTTAGTAATATATATTATAGTATATATTACATACTAGTAAATATAATATACTAGTATATATACATAAATAATATATATAGTATATATATACTATAGTGTATATATATATAGTATATATATAGTATATAGTATAATAATATAATATAAATTATAGTATATATATAAAATATATACAATATATAATATATAGTAATATATATTAATAAATATATATTATACTTATTATATATAAAAATATATTTTATATAAAATTAGTTTATATAGTATATAGCATATAGTATATAGCATATAGTATATAGTATACAGTATATAGTATATAGTAAATAGTATATAGTAAATAGTATATAGTATATAGTATATAAATATTATTACTATTATAAATACAAATATTCTAAACACTGAGCTTAATGGCCTTGCTGGGTGTGATGCTCCTGCTGGGTATTCTCTGTGCAGATATCCTGGGCTTGTATTGCAGACCAGACCCAGCCAGGGCAAATTTTTATTAGATCTTCATTAGGCTTAATCTATTTCAACTTTCTATGAGCAGAATATCTGTGATTTTGAGTGGAAATTATATTCCTGCAAGGGCAGTCAATAAACCTACACCCATCTCAGCACGACAGTAAAATACATCTGAGGTATGTCCTGTATCCTTAAAATTGTCCACAGTATGAAGAATGAACACAAATCTCTGCTCTTGGCAAGAGAGCAAAGCAGCTTTTGCCCTGGAAGAGTCCAGAGTGGATGGCTTGGACTGCTTTGTTCATGCACTCACCTTCCTGTCCTAATTTTGGAAAGGAATTGAGGCAAAATCAAGCGGAATCAACACGGTGAATAAATAATGCCTTGTCTTTATATAGCTTTTTTCTCTAGCCCAGTCTGACTCGTGGCAGAGCTATTCCAGGCACTTTGCACCTTATGTAACGGAGCTGTCCTACTGCTGACTTTGAAATGGATTGCTCTTGGCCTTCAAATCATCTCCTGACAGTGCACTCCACACATCCTCAGCTGCTCCTTCCAGCAAGTTTCACTGCTTGCTTCTGCTTTAGTTTTGAATGTGCAAAGGGAAACGTGGAGTTCTGCTTTTTCCAGGTGAGTTTTGAGCTGACAGATCCATGTCAACAGCAGAAAAATGCTGGAATGAGAGACTTTTCCCCCACACACACGTTATTTTCCTACCACATCATCAATAATATCCTGCACAAAACGAAGGAAGAGAATTAAACTCACAGCTCTGTGCAGTTTTCCACTTCTCACTTTGTTGGATTGATAACACAGATGATTGAAATGACTTGTCCAGCTCTTCATGTCACCCCAGCCATCCTGTGCTGTTTAAGGAGAGGATAAAGAACCTGCAAGGTGTAATTTATATCACCCAAAAAGGGTATCCAGGAGAGGCTGGGTGCATGACTGGTTCCACAGGTGATGTTCTGTGTCTGTTACTTCAATAAAGTGAAATGCTTTTAAGTTTAATTCTATGGAAAATAATTTTCCTCCTCAACAATAGCTGTAAGTTTTAGATATAAACGTTTTTCTCAACACAAGTCTGATCCAAAAAGTGGCATTTTCTAAATTCTTGTTTGTAAAATCTTAGGAAAAATAATTAAAAAAAAGTGTTCACATTAACTAACTATATTTATTTGATAATTTTAGTTTTGTACTTAAATTAATTTTAATAAAGTAACTCAGTTTAGTTCTTAATATAACACAAACCAAAAGTCATCCAGAAATCTTGAAAGTGAGAGGTTTTCTTTAACCACTTTTATTTTACACACTAGAGGAAAGAACACAGTGTTCATCTGAAAGGAGAGCTTGTGCCTGATTATACCCAGCTATTTAAATACTTGTTCTTATTATACTGCAAAATATTGCATGCATTTATTCATTTTTTTCTTCTTATTCTTCCAAGCTGAGGTAATCTATTTATTGATATGCCATAAATCATTCTGTTCTACATCCTAATGCATCAAAAAGGAAACAGATTGGGTGACAAAAATCAAGTGTTCATTTAACTCAAGGACATATTCACTGGTGTTCTTCACAAATATATTGTAAATATATAATTATAGAAAAAGAAAATTATCCCAAAAACCAAACAACTCTGCAAGGTCATTTCAAATTTTTTTTCCTTCTGTTCCCATGATGGACCATTTTTATCATACGGTCTGAACACTGATCCCAAAGTGAAATATTCTGTGCAGTAAGATGTGGGATGAGCACAATTAGTCTCTTCTTTCATGTGAAAACAAACACAACTGAGAAATGCAGCACAAAGCCACTTGTGAACTGGCATAGACTAATTAGGGAATCAATTTTAAGTAACATGACTGATGGAGGCAAAGCAGAAACATCTGTGGGACTCACTGGGAAAGACTGGGCTGATCGTGTTTACCCATGGACAGAGGGAAAACTTTGAGATTTATTTGTTTTATTCATGCTAAAGCTGCAAACTGAATGATGTTATGCTTTAGAATTTGGTTCCAGGGTTGGCTTGAGCAAAGCCAGTGATAGCCAAAGTTATTATTGTCTCATCCCTCCTCCTGGGGTGGCTCTGTCCCATCCAAAACACCTCAATCCCAAGGAAGATCCACTCATGACCTAAGGAGCAGCCCAGTCCTGGAGCTGAAAGGACAAAGAGATCACATTCATTTGGGAGGAAGAACTGAATTCAGTCCTCTGTATGCTAGCAATGATATCTTACTAGTTTTAAAGCCCAGATAAAGTTTTCTGGCCTATTTTATTATCCCTCCCCTTGGTTACAGTCCATGGATGCTTCCCTCTTATCCAGTGATGAGGGATTTGTTACTGCAGGCTCAGTGCCATGGTGTTGCTACCTAACCTAAACTTCATCACATTTTAGCTGCTTTTCCTCTGAATTTATTGACTTCAGTTCAAGCTTGGCAATTAGAACTTTGCAGGTTTTCTGGGTATGTGCTGTGTGTGACAGAGAAACCTGCCCTGTTGTGGTGCACGCACTGAAGTCTGGATTTGTGTGACAGGAAAGGTGGCACAGCTCTTTTGCTTCTGACATATGAGACCACAAACAGAAGAAGATAAAATTACAATGTCCCACACTGTCCAGTGTCCTGATTTGTGGCTTTTTCCAGCATCATGAAAAGCATCTCATTTAATCCACAACATAAATGTGGCAGAGGGAAATTGCTGGCAACAAGAGTGGGAGCAGTTTTGCATTCATGATTCTGAGTTTCTCACTGAAAGCCAATTCTTCCTCAACAGCTCTCCCCAATAAAGTGGCTGCCACAAGAGAAATACTTCAATTAATCTGCTTAGAGAGATGCTACCTCTGCATTATGTCCTAAAAAAACTAAAAATGTGTTCACCATCTCTCAGAAAGTTTTCCCCAGAGCAGCGACTGCCCTGATTATCCCCATTACTTCATCCATGACTCCAGTCAAAGAAGAAAAATCATAATTGCTTGTACACTTTGGAGTTTTGAAAAACTTCCTGCAGTGGGAGACATCCAAGAGGCAGAACAGCTTGTCTGACCTGTTTTCCATGGACCACAGCAGTCCAATTCCTTTGGGATTTGTCATGTCTATGGGACTGGATTACTACACTGAATTTTTTTATGAATCCTTTATCAGTTCCTTTCAGCCAGGATTCAAACTTCCTCTCTCTGCCTTCCTTTGCTGTGTGTAAGACTGTATTTCCTTTCCCTTTCTGGGCAGAGAAGATAAAGTGACTCAGAACTGGGCAGTGTTTGTTTGGGCCCAGCTAAAAGCCCAAACAAAATGCAGGAATGCTGGCTGAAAAACACCAAGGAATATATGGACTTGATTGGGGCTTTTTGTCTATGTTTAATGAGGAAAATGGAGTTACCTGGGAAAAAAAAGTCTTAGTTCAAATGGAAAGAGGGGAAATTTAGGTTACACATGAGGAAGAAATGTTCCTTGTGAGGGTGGTGGGGCCCTGGCACAGAGAAGCTGTGGCTGCCCCTGGGTCCCTGGAAGTGTCCAAGGCCAGGCTGGACAGGGTTTGGAGCAATCTGGGATAGTGGAAGGTGTCCATGCCCATGGCAGGGGGTGGAATTGGATGATCTTTAATGTCCCTTCCAATCCAACCCACTCCAGGATCCTGTGATTCTGTGGTTCATTATTCTAATGGTGGATTTAAGGTTATTGGCATTATTTAGTGTGCAGCACCCTCATACCCTGGAGTAGCTGATTGCTCAGTTCCTTTCCTCATACTTCTCTCTCCCATCCCAGTTCCAATTAATTCCAGGACTTGAGAAGCCTGTAGGCAGAGAGAGGGAGAAAAAGGAGAAATGGGGGGAATGGATCAGAGAGAAGCTGTGAGGTGAGGGGGTTCATGATCTGAATTCCAAACCAAAGGTGAAAGAAGGAAGCTTGAACAAAATCAAACCCAGCACGGTGGGGTCTGATCATCTCTGGCTTGTCAAAGCAGATGGGGAGAAATGATGCTGCAATGTTTTATCAGAAGGAAAGTCCTCTGAAAGGGCTGTGAGAGCTGGGGAAATTAAAGATTAGTAAAGTCAGAAGCAGCAGTGATGAGGGACAGCAAACATCGACATCTGGGCTTACTGGAGCTGTACAGCTGGATGGAATTTAGAGATTTTTGAGGTGTGGGACAGCAACAGGATTTGGCAAAGCATCCCTGTGAAATGGCAGATTAAATGGGGAGGGGTTGATCTTCACACAGTCAGTGTGACAAAGTTGAGGACAAAACCAGGAGAGCTTAGACAAGATTATATTTGACTGTGACAGTCATCCTAAACCACCAGGGAGTTCAGTCTGTCTCCCTCAGATGGATTGTGAGTCCTGACAAACCCATGTGCATACTTCAAACTGACTGAAACCCAGCGTAACTAAACCCATATTGAATTGCAAACTGGTGCAAGGTTGTTCCAGTTAAAACACAGCATTCAGAGGGGACTCAGTAAAATGAGCTGAAAAAATGAGCCAGAAAAAAAATAAAATTTTATTTAAAGAAACCCCAGTATATGGGCTAAATCAGCCTCCTAAAACCATCCCCTGATTCCTCTCCTGTCGAGACAGAAAAGCCAGAGCACAAAGGAGTGAAATAATTCCTAAGAAAGCACTGGCAGAAATCAGAAAGCCTTGCTGAACTATTTGATCTCTCCACTACTCCCATTTCTTCCTTATTCTCAAGAATGAACTGAGATTGTAAAATCTTCCAGGTCTTAGCTGCACTTTGTTCATTGTCTGTAAAATATCTTTATTTCATTGTGTGTGGCTTGAAAAGGGAAAAAGAAATATTTAGTGACAGGTTCTTCAGACCATTTAAACACCTGCTTTTTCTCTCACCAAATTATTACTCATTATTTCTTCCCCTTTTCAATGAGTTTAGTGATTTGGTACCACACCAAATTTTATTTTGATGCATTATTTCTCTTTGAGTGTCTTGAGTAGGTTAAGATGTTAACAGTCTAACTCACAAGGACAGGAAATGGAGAACATTCCCCCTATTTCTTCCCTCCTGGAAAGCTGTGCAGAATTACTTTCCTTAAATGGGAACAGAGACTGAAAACCCTGCCAAAAGCCCAAGCTCAAAGGTAAATATTAGTGTCAGAGTATGAGTAAGGAAAACACTTCTTATTTTATAGTGCCTTTCATCCAAGTGTTTCAAAACATCTCCCAGATATTGATCAAGACTTTCTGAGGGATTTTTTATAGGTCAAGCATGTCAGTACGAATTTCCCATCACAATGGAAGAGGTGAAAAGCCACTAGAATGGAAAGAATGCTTTCTGTGGTTTGTTTCTAACAGCTGAGAAAGAGAAATCAAAATAAAAGAGTTCATTTATTTTTGTAATAATGGGGGGTTTTTATGCTTATTTGTGTCCTTTAAGTGGTTTTTTGGTGAGGAATCCATAAAGGAAAAGTTCCTGGATTTAGAATTAACCTTTTTATGTCATCCCTTTGAAATATAATTGGCGGGGTTTAAATAAACTTTGTTTGAAGTTTATTTCATAGACCTTTGGGATAGCAGATTAAATGATGCTGAAAATCAGATATGATGAAATTTGCTCATGTTCTTTCCTCATCCTGATCCCAGCAGTTACTCAGACCCTGTGGCCAAAGTTTTTTACCCTTCCCATTGCTTGTGCAGGTTTTTCTCAACCAGTTTTATTCCAGCTGATGCCACGACATTCACGTTTTCCATGAGATGCCTTTTCCAACCAGATTCCTTTTGGGTGTGGAGAGTTGAACATAAGGATACAAATAGTTCACACTGCTGCTGTGGAGATACTCCCCAGAGTAACCTATGAGCAGAGTGTGGAATACAAATCAAAATTCAGCCAATCAAAATCAAAATCTGGGTGACCTCGTGGTTGGTGGAGTTTCTAAATTAGCTGTACATTTATATTCTGCTGTGGGAGCTCAGTATCCAAAGGGATTTTCCCACCTTTTTAAAAACAGAAGGCAGATTTAGGGAGAGCAGTATAAAAGCTAAAAGAGTTTGAAGGCATAAAAATTTCTTTCCACTGCAAAACTTAAAACAAAAGGCAGGAAGGCTGGAAGAAATCTTTAGTATTCAGGAATGTATAACACTGTAGATTGGGTTATTACTCTGACTATTGGAAGGAGAGTTCCAATAAAACTTTTCAATTTAAGGCATTTTCTTGTACTCTAATTGAATTCTTGGGGAACAAGTTTATGGGAACTATATGCAAATGAGACTTGAAAGTTGTTTTTATTTAATTTTGTTGTTTTTTTTTTTTCCAAACCCAGTTTCTATAAAGCTTTAACAGTGACACAGGTGTTGTTTAAAAAAACTAAGATGCAATTATCTGAGATTTGGAGAGTTACTAATGATTCGCAGAGAGAATGAGAAGCAATTTAGTTGTGCTCTGTTAATGTGTGAAGTGATTTATTAGGGGAGCAGTAATGAATGTTGTCACTTCTAAACAAAACAAAGCACTTGTAAAGAACATTGATCTGTCCTCTTTTTTTTTTTTTTTTTTCTCCCAGAACTTAGATGGATGAAGATTGCAACATCAGCAAGTTTAACTAAATTGAGTTAATTCTGCCAGCTACAAACCCTTCTTCAAAGATATTTCTCTCATTCTACACAAACCAGACTGTTTTCTTCTTGCTCCATCATGTATTTCAACTTTGATCCAACTAAAGGCAAGTGCATATTCCAACAAAGCAAAATAAACTAGGAATTAACATTACCAATTTTTAATGTTTATATCCTCTTGCTTGAGATGACAACCAGACTCTAATTCTGTTTTATTCCTTTTTTTAATAAAGAACACCATCCCCTTGATTAGAAGAAAATTATTAGACATTTATAGTCACAAGCCCAGAAATTTCAGACAAATTATTCTGCAGTCACTTCTCAATTACCTGTGTATTCATTATCCTGTTTAATGGGGCAAAAACTTCTCATAGGATCATAGAATATCCTGCAGCACTTCTTTCAGTGTGACCCCCTATTTATTTATTTATTGTTAACATCCATTTGCCATGTAAAAATATTTGAATAATGAAAGTAGCAGGTTTTTTTTTTAATAAATGTTTTAGTCTTGGTTAAAAAAGGTAGAAAAAATTGTAGGTATTGAGAAAATAATCAATAAACAAATATCCTCATGAGACACAGAAATTAATTTACAAAATTAAATGTGCTAATGTGCTAAAAATATCGACTACTTTGCCTTTATGAAAGATCAAACTTAATGATATTTGCTTACTTATCTTTCATTTTTCAATTAAACACGGGCAAAATATATTGCACCAGTATCCTATTGCCAATCTCTTGATCTCAGAGAGAAAATAAATTTTTGGTTTCAACAAAGGGGCATCCCAGATGCACTTCCCCAGAAAAAGGATTCAGGTGTCTGAAAAGCCTGGGAAGATAAAAGAATGAATAATTTGTCTGTAGGTCCCAGCTCTTTTTTGTTTGTTTCTTATTAAATATTCTCCTCCCTCTCCCTGGGAACAGGATGGTGATATCCAACTCTTCTTCTGTGGGACTTTGGTGGGCACAGCAGATAAAACATTCCAAGGAGTATAAAACAAGTAAATTATGAGTCTTGAGCCTGTGCCATGGCCCAGCATGAAGAGTTAGGAACTACTCCATATCCAAACAAATTTGAGAATTTAATCCAAATAAACAGCACAACAACATCTTTAAAGAGAGCTGAAAGTCATCCAGAGAAAAAGCAAACTAACTGCAGTAATTTCTCCAGCTGTCAAAAGGCACTTGACAGAATTAACCAAAATTAGTGTGGATATCTCCAGTTTCTGAGTAAATGTGGCTTTAGTTCTCATTTTGCTTTCATAATTGGAACAAGACACGGTGAAATTGTCTGGACGCCTCCGTGTTAGAAATAAATTAGTTCCCCTTCATAGTCTCTTAAGAAGAGGGACTTAGCAAAGCCTTCTGCTTGCTGCTTATTTACTGAGGCTCTGCAATTGTAACAAGGCAAATACAACTTGCTAAAAAGCGAGAATACAAATGGAAAATTAAATCCCTGAGGAGCTGCCTTCAGGCACAGACAATAATTCAGCTGCTCACACCTATTTGCACTTCATTGGGTCAGAACATCGGAGTTCTGTCACAACATAAGCAAACGTGGTTCGGACGTAAAGAAGTGACATGAGGGGACAGTTCCAGATTCTCAGGTGGCTGGGATCATCTGAGATGTCCTAATTCTGCTCAGAGTCCTCTTCAAGGGGATCCCACGCCCCAGCTTGACTGAAATGCCCAGGGATTTTCCTCCAAAAAGAGGCATCAGGCTTGCTCAAGATGGATTGATGCAAAGAAGTGATGGATTGGATGTTGGGATAAGTTGGTCAGTGCTCAAATCCAGACTGACCATGAGGTCTGCAGGAGCAAACATGAGAGAGGGGAGTTTCACCAAATCTACCTCCATGTGCTTCTCCCCACCTCAAAATCTGAATTTGCCATGTCAGATGGGAATGGTCTTTATAAGGACATCCCTCAGCAGATCTATCAACATCACCCAGGTTTCCAACCCTTTTTCCTAAGGCTTGCTTTTCTTTTTCTGTCATATTTTTATCCTCATTTCCCTCACCTCACAATCTTAGGGACAATGGATTATCTCCTGGTAACTCCAGTATTATTTTGCTCTCTCTCCCCTTAGCTCCAGTGACCTCTCAGTTCATCTCACTGAGCCTGTTAGAGCTGATCTCCCTTCAAATCCTTTTCTCTGCATCCCATCCTACCTTTTAGCTTTCCTGGGGTTCCCATCCCACAAAGACCATAAAACCTTTCAAATTCCCATCAGCATATGGAGCAGCACTATCATCTCCCCTGAACTCAAAATAAGGAATAGTTATTTTCCATCCAAAGGCATGAAATAACCTTTGCCCTCAGGAGCTTTAATTTTGAAGCTTGTTAGACTCACCTTGTTTCCCTGAAACTCATCTTGATTTATGAACACAAGGTGCACCCACCATGGTGAAACAGGTATCTCAGACATCACTTCTCATACCCTTAACCATGGGGGTTTTCTGTTCCAAAAGACCTCAAATTTATTTATTTACTGCTTTGTTTGCTTTGTTTCTTTAAGAAAAGCAACAAGCAATACTCTTGTTCTGGGAAGGTAAGAACTCTTCAGGGCAGTCTCTTGAGTATTCATATTCTTCAGAAAGTAAAATTATTTTTCACATAGTTAATAAAAAAAGGAAGTTAGAGGTCAAGAGTCAAGCATCCATGGCTGTTCTAATATTCTGTTTCTTTATTGCCTTTGTTTGCAATGAGAGAACAAAATTACAAAGACAAGAATATTTTTTTAATAAAATTGGAGATGACTCTCGGCACTCAAAGTCCTTGAATTAGCCCTCAAATAAAAAATGCTGAAAGGAGGGCCTCTTCTATTAAAGTCAAACTAAATTCTAGTGATGGCTTCCCAAATCTAGAATTTCAGCATATTCTAAGTGTTCTTCAAGCAGATTTGAAGATTCACTTCAAACCTTGACTTCAACAGAAAGTAAAGTCTGTCTCTTGTCCATGTTTCCCCCATGACTCCAGAGTTTCTTTTGGTGATTGTTTGCCTTCTCACTTATCTTCCCTCAAAATATAAAGAATCCAGTCCTAAAAACTCCAGCAAACATTTTTTCTCTTCTTTCTCCCTTCTTTCCACCATCCTGTTCAATGAATTCTTGTGATGGTCAGTTCTGCAGTGCTGCTGGCACTGAGTGAGGGACTCTTACCCAGTAATCACTTCCACAGTTGAGACGTTGGCTCCCTTGTTCACTCCTAAATTTCCTTTATTTTTATCTCGAGGAATATTTCGAGCTTTTGTGCTTGCAATTCTGATTTGTTGAGCAGGCTTTCAGTTCTCTGGAATTATCCACAGGAGTGGATGTGGTTTAAACCCTGCCAGGAACTCAACACCACACGGCTGCTCATTCACTCTCTGCTCCCAGCAGGATGTAGGGAAAATAAATGGCAGGGTAAAAGTGAGAAAACTCACAAGCTGAGATAACAACAGTTAAATAATTGAAATAAAATAATGATTTTGACAAAACCAACAACAATAATAACAATAACCATAGCAAAAATAACCATAATCACACCCTTAATATCATATAATGAAAAGGGAAGTATTCTTTTTAAAGAGAGAGAGCACAGTAAACCTGCAGAAAAACAAATGATGCAAATGAAAGACAAATTTGCATCACCAACTAAGCAATGCCCAAGCAGCCATCCCTGGCCAAATTTCCCACTAGTTTATAGGCTGAGCATGATACCATGGAGTCTGGAACACCCCTTGGGACAGCTGGAATCAAAAGAGAAAAGACCTTGACTCTGTGCAAGTGCTGCTTAGAAATAACTAAAACATCACTGAATTATCAACCCTGTTTGCAGCACATTTACAAAATTTAAGCTCATATTAGCAACCATGGAAAAAATTAATGCTGCTCCAAAGAGAAACTCAGTGCATGAGGTTTTCACTGTGAAGGGGAAAGGAAGGGTATCTTGCTCCCTAGATGTCTTAATTCCTTAGAAGCCTTAATTCCTTCACATCTCCATTGGGACAGAAAAGAACAGAAGTTGGCTACCATCATAATGGGGTTAAATTAAAAGGGATTCGTGACTTTTGTATGCTTTTCTTGCTTGTGTCATTGCAGAAATCCCTCCTGACCTCATGTATTCTTTTCCCAGAATTCACCACAATAAATATTTGCTACAGAAATACAATATTCACAGCATCAGGTTAGATTTTATTTACTTCCTGGAACCGAATTCCTCACCAGTTCCCAGGGAGCTGTGGTCATTCAGAGGAACATTCCTTTTCCATAAAAAAACCTACCAGGACTTTGAAAAATCCAGCATCTCCAGTACAGTCCCAAAGGCATTTCTGGGGGCTGTTCAGTGTCCTGAATTTCCAGGAAGGTCATTAAACTGGAAAGCTTTAAGTTGCTAATAAATTTTAAGTTCTATGCCTTGTAAATAGAATCCAAGAGAAATCAGGATCCTCTTGCAGTGACCTAATATAGACACTGTTCCACTGCAGTAAATTTTTTCTATGTGAAGTGATTAGAGCTGTGATTTAGGATCATTTCAGACACCTGCAGTAAATAACAAGGCTTTTCAGTGGTTGTTATCATACATCCTGCAGCCCTCCCATTCAATTCTTTTCCAAGGATTGATTTTAGGGGACCTACAGGAGAATGTCTGGAATGGTTGACACTCTCCTTTTTCCTTGCCTCTTTGTGGATGTGTCACAGAGACATCCACCCAGGCTCCCTGCCCAAACAAACCAGCCAGTCCCCTTCAGGAAAGCTTCCAGAAGCTGTTGGCAAGATAAACTTGGCTTCAGACAATTGGCTCCAAGCAGTTATGGATGTGAATCGTGTCTAATTCTGCTGCCCTTCATCTAAAGCAGTCCTTCAGTGCGATCCCAAAAAGATTTGTGCATTCCAACAGCGTTTTTTCCCACCTATAAACACGTGAATCAAGGAATGAAATGTGCTTTTGTTGTCATCCTATAGATATAGAGCTCTAGAGCATTACAACTCTTTTGCCCTCACGTGAACAGAACACCCGCAAAAAAATCCTCCAGTAATTCCATTTCAGTGGCTCTCCAAACAATCTCTACCTGTCCCCACCTTCATTCCTTGCTCAAATATGGAATCACAGAATCATCGAGGCTGGGAAAAGCCCTCCAAGACCATCAAGTCCAAGCTGTGCCAAATCCCCACTGTGTCCCCGGCCTACAGCACTGAGTGCCACGTCCAGGTGCTCCTTGGACACCTCCAGGGATGGGGACTCCAAACCTCCCTGGGCAGCCCCTGCCAAGACCAGACCACCCTTTCCATGGAGCAATTCCTCCTGATGTCCAACCTGATCCTCTCCTGGCACAGCTTCAGGCCATTCACTTTTGTCCAGAACCTGTTCCCTGGGAGCAGATCCTGATCCCAATCCTAGCTTGACACGGTCACAGGAGCCCTGGTGAGCTCTTTGCACACACCAGCACCATGCCAGGTGTGGGAACAGCCTTGGAGGAACAACTCATGAGGCTGAGCCTTTAGAGTGTTTGCTCTACAGCAACAGATAGCAGGGATTGGGCAAGGGAGTAAGGAGAAGGCTCTTTGTAGGGAGTTCCAGCAGGAAAAGGTTTGTAGTGGCTGAAGGGGTCAGGGACAGAAGAGCCCCAAACACCTCCATGCTCAGGATTAAATACAGGGAGGTTACAGGGAGGTGTGTACAAACTCTTAACCAATCAGTGTCACACAGGGGAGGAGCATGAGGTGGGGTTTACAGCACAGGAACCAGTGAGGATAAAGGGGAGGAGAGGACCGGTCACATGGGCCAATGGGGCATCGAGGGTCAGGGGATTTCCAAGGGGGAGGTACCACAGGGGGCTGGGCTAACAGGAGATTGACATGGAAAGGTCCAGAACAAGGGGCAGGGTTTACAATGCTGGATGGGGAAGGCAATGGAACAGTGCTGGGCAGCATGGGGGAGGATACAATTTAGGGACAAACTAACTGGGGAAACATGGGGGCAACAAAGGTACAAACCATTTATCATACAACTGTAAATTAACAAACTTTTAAAGTAAACACACACCACAAACACTGGCTGACTGCTACTGTCAGGTTCTGCGCAAAACTGTGTTCAGAATCAATAAATTCCTTCCTGTGCTGCCATAAACTTCCAAACTTTTGCTTAGAAAACCAAAAGTGAGAAGAAAAATTTGTCTGAGATTGATTCTCTGCTTTGTGGCATCAATACTAATACAGCAAATTTTGTGTATTTACCCTGGAAGATGCAATAATGGAATTAAGAGGGCCATGACTAAATGAAAGCTCTGTTTTTGGGAAGTATTTTTCTCTTTGTTCTTCATCAACTGCTAAAAAAGTGCAGTTGAAACTTGCTGCTTTTTTTTTTTTTTTTTTTTCACTGCTGTGTTCTGGATTAAAAAGTATTTAAAAATTATATTAAATAAGATAGAACTGCCAAATTTAAAAATAAAGGGAAACGTAGGTGTTGAAATAATAACACAGGAAGTATTCTAAGGTTTTATTTTTCTTTAATAGATTGAACAATTGAATCTATTTTAGATTTAAATTCTAATTAGAAAACAAAAATAATGGCTTTTGGATGTTCTTTTTTAAAAAAAAACTTTCTACACTTTTTTTTTTCTTTCAGCTCTACAAGTTATTATTTTTTTAGGAATTAAAAGAAACAGATTGTTAGAGAAACAGAGGTAAGACTGTGAGGCAGCTACACATAATTTCAGGTTAAATTGTCTTCAGCCTGTCTTCTATCACGGATGCTTTTAGTGCTTGTTGGGGATTTGGAATTGTCTCTGTAGGAGCTAAAAATAAAGAGCACTCGAGCAAGGATGGAATGAAAAGCCATTTTTGTCTGTGTTTTAAAGTGCTCTGTACTTCACACACTTAACTCTAGCTGAGATTTTGTTAGGTGGAAACAGAAACCTCTTTTGTTTCGGAACTTCTAGGAGCAAAATGTTTTTTGAGCAAGAAAAATAATGCAATTTCAGGTTTTAAATGCAACAAAAACTCTACAACATTTTCAATTATCTCAATGTTCAAAACTAGTTATTTAATGTCAGGCATAACATAATACACAATGTGTATAGAATATATACAGTACATCTCTTTTAAAAGAGGAGCAAAAGGTAACAGTTAGAATGAAGCATAAATATTTTGACATTGGAGGAACCCTTGATCCAAAATTTACCTTGCCTTTACCATTTTCTTCTTGTGTTTCACTTCTCAAATCTGTGTAGCTCTGTGAAATGTTTGGCTCTGGGTCAAGTTTTTTGTTGTTTTTTTTTGGTCAGGAAAAGTGTTTTACTGGATTATTTCCATGGATGTCAGCACCTGGTTTTAATGGAAAAAGTAAAGATTGTCCTCTCGTTGAGTATTTATTTATTCAGGTGTGTGTCTGGAGAAAGTTCTACCTTGTTCCTCTCCTCCTTTAGATGGTCTGTACAACACATCACAGTTGTTCAGACTAAGTCAGAAAAATTTAGATTCAGAGGTTTTTTTATGCACTTACTCAAATTCCATGAGGCCAAATTTGTAAGACATTGATTAGAAAATTTTAATAACCAATGAAATGGCTATAAATATAATAGAAACTGTTTCATCCCTCAAAATGGATGACCTTGGCTTTTGAAGAGGTGTTTTTAACTTTTTTCTGACCATAGAGGAAAAAGTATCTAAAAAGGCCAGAGCATAGGATTTTTCAGTTAACTGAATTAAGGCAAAATCAGTTTTAATCCATTTCCTAAGCATTTATTTTACTGCTAATTTCAATATTGGTCATGGGATGGGTTTTCTTCTGGGGAGAGGGATTTAAAAAAAAATAAAATTCTTTTTGTTTTGAGTGTTTTTAGAATATTTCTATTTTTTTTTTTTCTTTCTAAAGATGTGACAATTTTTTTCTTGATTTATTAAGGTGTTTTTTTTCAGAACAATAAAACATCATAACCAATATAATGCATGAAATATGGTGTTGTCAGCCAGCCAAGGGGAATGCAGAGAACAGCACCTCATTTTTTAAACTTCCTGGTTTTATTTTGGGTTACCGAAGTTCCCAGTGTGATTTATTTCACTATTTCCTGTGTGTTTCCTATGCCAAAAGTGTCTATTAATGGGAGAGCAAAATGTAGTAGCTTTCATCCCTTATCAAATGGCAAAATCCATTTTGCAGTGATTAAACAAGGAATAATGGGTAGAAATTAAAATGAATTTAGGGGAATTTAGGTCAGATATTGGGAAAAAATATTTCCTGTGAGGGTGAGGAGGCCCTGGAGATGTTTCCCAGAGAAGTTGTGGCTCCCTCTGGATCCCTGGAAATGTCCAAGGCCAGGTTGGACAAGGCTTGGAGCAATCTGGTTGTGGAACTACAACAACTTGGATTGGGACAATTTGTAAAATTTTAAAATAAATTTATGTTAAAAGAAATTAATTTCATCCTTTCATGCTTGAGTGGAAATGCATCGAAATCACATCCATAGCTTGAATTTTGAATAATCACATACAGATCTGCAAAATTAGAGCAGAAATTTAAAGAAGTCAACAGTGTCAACAAGAATCGCTTTTACTGGAAGTCAAATTCAATATTTTTTTCAATATATTTTGTTTCATTTTAAGTTTTTCTCAGTCATTATGTTTTTCTTTTGATTACATTATTGGCTGAGAATATTAAAGTGAATAACCAAACATATTTGGATGCTTTTTCCACAGGGACGTGACAGTGCAAGTTTCTGTAATATACTAAAAACAAACATCTATTTATGCTTTGTTGTTTGTTTTAAAGAATGTTGATAATCTTTGTTGGAATACAGTTACAGAGGACTTAAAATTAATTAAAATAGTTGAAAAGTTGGTATGTGATAAGCACTGCTTCCCAAACTGGACATTATTCATTTTTCATTATTAATTTTCTTTTTAGTCTTTCTCATTATTAATTTTCTTTTTAGTGTCACAATTCATTTTTTTGCCCTTTGTTTGGAAAACAAATCCTGTTGAAGGGTTTTTCTCTCATTGTTGACTGGGATTTATCTCGCTCAGCTACAGAGACCCGAAAGCCTGTGGGTGTTGGAAAGTTTGGACTTTTTTTTTCACTCATTCCAAGTATAATTCCCAATGGAATCTGACAGAATTGCTGAGTCTGGCAGGGATTTCTGGTGATCATTTAGTCCTGGCCCACTTCACTGCTCAGATCAGAGCCTCAACTAGAGCAGGACCATGTCCAAATTGCTTTTGAGCCCCTCCAAGGATGGAGACTCCACAACACCCTGGGGCAACCTCTTCCTGTTCAGCCACCCTCACCCTAAGGAAGAGTTTTCTTGTGCTTAAACTGAATTTCTGGTATTTTAGTTCCTGCCTTATTGCTGTTTTCCTGTCACTGAGAGGACATTTGCTCTGTCTTTACTCCCCCATCAGGTGTTTACATCCACTGGGGGATCCTCTGAGCCTTTTCTTGTCCAGGCTGAGCCATTCCAGCTCTCAGCCTGTCCATGTGGGTCAGACATTCCCATCCCTTTACCATCTTTATGGTCCTTCCCTGGCCTCACTGCAGGATCTCCCAGCTCCTGTACTGGTGCTCAGTGCTGGACCCAGCACTTCAAATGTCTCACAGAGCTGAGCTGAGGGGAGATTGCCCAGAAAAACCGTGGATAACTCATCCCTGGAATTGTCCAAGGCTGGGCTGGACAAGGCTTGGAGCAACCTGGGACAGTGGAAGGTGTCCCATGGCAGGGGGTGGAGTGAGATGATTGTTCAGATCCCTTCCAACCCAAACCATTCTGGAGTCAGTGAGGGATCATCTCCCATCACCTGCTGGCCATGGTTCCAGTGCAGCCCAAGATGCTGATGGCCTTTTTTTGCCACATGGACACATTTAAGCCTCATGGTCAACTCATCATCCCCAAGAACTCCAAGAGAATTCCTGCCAAGTTGCTTTCTGTCCTGTTGAGCCCAACAGGTCCATCCTTCTGCATGGAGTTATTCCTCTACAAGAACGAAAATGAAATCTAAAACTCACTTAGATTTAACACTGAAATATTAAGATGCTGCTCCATGAATCACTCTCATGGCAACGTACCCACATCTAATTCCTCTTGGCTTTAATGCATTCCAACAGGAAGCAAGTGCTTATACACCTTTCAAGGGCTGGAACTAATCAGTCTGCTAAAAATCATAGAGAATATGCATGAAGGTAAAAACCCAATCATTGATCCTTTTTCTGTTTCTCAGAATTACCAGAGTCATCAGAGCTTCCTGATCCTGTCCATTTTAAATAACCTCAGCCTGATTTTTGATGCTGCTGTTTGCTTCAAGCTCCTTTAATCTTTGAAGAAAACTGTTCCAGTCTGAAAATTGAATGGATCATCACTGAATTAAAATCTAAGGAGGGACATGAAGCTCTAATGGACTGACTCCCTCTCCCACTGCCTTCATTATTTAATGCAACACTAGAAAAGTGGCCTAAACTTATGGGAAATTACAAATCTCCCCAGTGCATTGAGCAGAAGGAACAATTCTACTTCAAGGGCAATTTTTTTTAACAGAACCCTTTGTTCCATATGAACAGGTGTGTGTTTAAGTCATTTTGCCTTTCAGAGTGCAGAAGCTCACCCCTTCAATTTATTCTTCATGCCTGAATGAGTCTCACCTCCAGCAGGAACTTTGAGACCTTCTCAACGAAAATGAGAGCATTGTTCCTAACAGCACATCACACACCAAAGCTGCTTGGAAGGAGAAAGTGTTGCACAAGACTGGGATGGAGAATAATGACAGGTAAAAGTTCCCTCTCTTTTTCAGGTGTTTTCTTTGTGGGGTCTGAGCCAACATTTGACACCTTTGGCAAACTGAGTGAACCTTTCTCCTTGAGCAACCCCAAAGAAAGCACAGGAGCCCTCTGTGGAGCGTGTTCTGCTTCCAGAGAGCAGAGACAAAGACATTTTGATCTGTGAAAGATCAAAATTTTGATCTGGGCAAGAGCATATCCTGCTGGACAAGATTTGGGCAGACAGATGGCTTAAAAACTTGTGATAGATCAAGGGACAGAGCCTTTATCTGGCACCCTTTGGGACCATTCTCCCCTTTGACAGAGCCTGCATTTTCCATTCTGTAGCCTTTAGCTGGATTATGTCTGGTGGTGCTCACCCTTTGTGTGGGGTGAGCTCTGTCTCATCTAAGAGTGTGCAAAGTAGGTTTTTTCTCACATTTCAGGCTAGATTGCTCCTTTATCTAGTAGGTCAATTTATTATTACTCCTTTTTTTCTCCTCCTTTTTTGTAGGCAACCTTCTACCTGCGCCCTGGAAGGAACTGCACTGGGGTGTGACTGTGTTTTGAGTGTGGTTTTGCACCAAATGATCTTCAGATGTCCTTTAAAATATAAATCAGTCTCTGTTTATGGCCTGAAGCCAAGCCAGGAATATAAAAGATGTAAATCCAGGCAGGAATTCTAGCAGGAATTGCTGGGATGGTGCTCTGAGGGTGATAAGGTCCCACTGCTTAGATCAAAATGAGTGATGGGTCTGTGCCCCAGCAAGCAGGACATCCCTGCACTTAATGGGGCAGAGAAATGGAAGGGGAAGGGGAGGATGGTGGTACAGGCTCCAGCTGGGGATTTTCTTGCTTTTCCTAGCAAAGCTTCCCTCAGATAAATAAATTCTGTGAGCTGGGGCCTAAAGCTCATCCTATTTGTTGAACACCTGAGTGTTTTGTCATAGTTCTCATCACCACAAGGCAACACAGAGGGTTCAGACTCATTCCTCAGCTTGGACCTGCAGTCTGTGATTCCAGCAAGCCTTTTGGCATCATCCCAGAATCCCAGAATGGTTTGGATTGGGAGGGACCTTAAAGATCCTCTTGTTCTACACTTTCCACTATCCCAGATTGCTCCAAGCCCTTTCCAGCCTGGCCTTGGACACTTCCAGGGATCCAGGGGCAGCCACAGCCTCTATGGGCAAGCTGTTCTGGTCCCTCATCACCCTCACAGCCAAGAATTTCTTCCTCACATCTAATTTAAATCTCTCCTTTTTAAATTTAAGACCTTTCCCATTTACACCTACCCATGTAAAAATTCACTCTCCCTCCTTTCCCCTTTAGGTACTGGAAAGGACTCTGAAGTGTCCCCAGAGCCTTCTCTTCTCCTGAATAATCCCAGCTCCCTCAGCCTGGCTATTGAAATGGGCTTTTTTTAAAACCCACCCTGGTGTTAAAACCAGCCTGATTTCTTCTCATGTAGGATCCAAGCTAAACCAGATTTTTATGATGACACCACATCTACCGGGCACAACTGAAATCAAAACAGTGGTAAAAATCAAAACAGACCCAGTTTTTAAGGCCTGGTTAGAAATCACCAATAAAATACACACCTAAATATATTCTTGGAAAGATCAGAACATATTCTACACTCCTGTCCTTAGCGCTATGAAATGCATCCCCTGGCACCAGAGGCTCTATATCAGCATCTCTGCATTTACAGACAACAGAGCACAGGACAGAAAAATGAAAATTTACATTCTGAAGGAGATGATGTCAACAAAAGTAGGAGAGAAACCCCCTTTTTGCTTCCCCTCTCAATTTATCTCGATCCAATCTGCCCTACTTCATCTGTTAAGCATCTGATCTCTGTCAGAACAGGATCTTGCTTTAGGCAGACTCTCAGTTCCTGTGCACAGAAGAGAATAACTTGATTTACTTTGCCAGAGTTCTTGGTGCTTCCTGACTCCCTCAAACTAAAGTAACTCCCATTTCTGTCTGGGACAAACTGTGTAAAAATCTGTCAAATTTGTGGTATTTAAGTCTCATGTAGGAATAAAATTTTTTCTACCACAAATCAGATCTCTCTGTGCATTTCCTGGTAGTAAAGGAAGGGAACGTAGGGATAAAGTGTGAAATACAAAAGGAAAACCTCCAGGAACTGGATTTGCTCTTCTGGTATTATGATTCTTGGATCCCATGGTTTTCTGCTGGTCTTTGTATCTATTTTATCTCCTAATGAGAAGGGAGAGGGATAGGAGGTGATGAAGTGCTGAGCACCTGGACTGGAAGGATGCAGCCACGGGAGGTGCACAAACTCAGGGGAGGGAGCATTTTTAAATTCCTCAGCTTTTCTTGAAAAAAATAAAAGGACAAATAGTTTAATCTGGCCCTACCTCATTTTATCCACATGCAAAACATGGAGTGCATTATTAGTTTCTCTGCTGTGTATGAAACACTCTGTCAAATTGGGAAAAAAACCCAACAGAGAGCAAAAAAAAGGGCCTGGCACAACAAGATAACATTTTTTATAATAAAATGATTCCCAAATCCTCTGTTTTATCTCTTTGATAAACTCAAATCACAACCTTTATTTGCAATGTGGCCACAAAAATATGAGGGTGAGCATGAGGGTGATGAACCTCTGAACAAAACCTGTAAAAGTGCTCAGTTCTTTTCCCCAGGATTGGGATTGATGAGCAGAGAGACGGCTTTCACCTTCGGACTGAGGATGTTTATTTTTCTCATCTGTGTTACATTCTCACAGACAGTGAGCACTTGCACACACTGACCTAGAAAGCTACAAATGGAGACCCAGGGCTCTGTCCACAAGGCCTTTTATGCATAAATTATCCAATTATCAAATGCCAACTCATTTATTTTTACTTTTAACCCAATAACCAAACACCCCTGTTCCGCATTGCGAGCTTTTCTATCCAACCACCCAATATTACTAAAATCCATAAAGAAGAAGGTGAAAGAACAAGACAGGTTAATGCCCTAAAACCTCCATCTTGTTACATATATATTCCCATACCCCAAAACCTTAAAGTCTATATTTTCCACCATGTGATATGACACACTTCTGCTCAAACTACACACTCCCAGTTTCAGTTCCAGCCATCAGTTTTGGAAGCCTTTCCCATGGTCTCAGGTCAAACACAATGTTCTCTGTGAGATCCTCTGTCCAGGGTTCCAACAAAACCCTGTTTCTGAATGGCCTTACTCTGACACAGTGGGACACAGAAAGTTGCATTTCAAGTTTTAAATGGGGTATTTAAGGGTGAAGAAGGGAATGGAAGCAAAACCCCAAAGCCCAGGTGTGTGTGTGTCCCTGCTGTGCCTCCAGGAAAACCTCAGCTCCCTCTCCTGGCTCCAGGGTGACTGCAGAGCTCTGAGAGGGGGGAAATAAATGTTTGACAGCCTCAAACTCCACGTGTCAGAGATGGAATGAATGTTGTTTTACAGTGATATTTTTAGGCTAAACGAAAGTAGTTGGGAGTCAGTGGTGGCGGTGGAATATTTGTTTGCAAAGGTGATTGATACTGACTTTAATTAAAATAGATCCTCCCACACAAGCCCCTCCTCTCCCATTAAAACTCCTCTTGAAATTACTATTTATTGTTTATAAATAGCCAGGGGTTTCACAGCTCATTCTTGGCCTGATCACCAGAAGGTTTGACCTTGACTTTGAAAGAAGTGGAGTTTATAAATTCTAAAATTTTCCATTTCATTCCTCTTCCATACAAAAGTTTATTTAGTGTCTCCTTTCTATTTCTCCTCAATCATCCATGTAGTATCTTATTTTGTTTTGTTCTACTTTATTTTCCTTCTATAACACTCTTAATTTTTTCTTTATCTTGTTCAATTTAATATATGCTCTGTCACTGTTTGCTCCACAGCTCAGTGTATTTTACATTTATCTGAATTAGATCTCATTTCTACCTATAACATTTATCTTGCATTTAAATTGTTCCTGTTTTCCTTCATCTGGCTACTCATATTTTCTGAAACTTTCATCCATTAGCTTGAAATATACATTTTTCAATACTCTACTCATAGTTATTTATAAAAATATCCAAAAAACCTGCAGACAGAGAGCAGATCTTTCCATAAATCAGTGACCCAGATTTGTTCTGAGCTGTTTTTAGATGGAGCACATTTACTGTGACAACCCTTAATTTATATTGGGAAAGATGAAAATGTAACAAAAACTAGTATTGGAAAAAAATTATATTTAAGCCTCTTTCCCTTCTGTTTAGAAGGGTCTTCCACCCAGAAACAGCAAGAAAACACAGTTTTAGGATCATTAAAAAAATCTGACAAATTGGGAAGGTTTAGATTTATCACATCAAGACTTCTTTTTCACTAAAAATTATTATTTTCCTCATTTTTTGTTCCTGCCCTTAGCACACCTTGATTGGCAAGACTTTCCCTGGATCACAACCTCTCCAAGACTGAGAACTTTTGGGAAAGGGAAGGTTCCGTTTAAACTAGCAACAAGAATGGGGCCACAACAAGCCCTGGCAGGCAGTGCTGTACACTAAAATATTCCCATTTTTTTCTGGAAACAGCAGGATGTTTCTGATAATTGTATTTTCCCTGCAGTTTGGCTGTGCAGAGCCAGCTCTCCCTGCTCTCCTGCTGCTCCTTTGTGCTCTGCTGGGCAAAGTTTCACCCTGGTTTTTTGCATCAGTGATATTTGAGCATCTCCAGGGTTAAACCTGGGCTCAGTAACGGGGCTGGGCTTGATCTGTCTCATTATTTCTGTGACTCAGCTCATCCTCACACAGTGTGGGGGAATCCAGATGAAATCCCACGTTTCAAAAAGAAGACAGAAATATTTCCCCTTTTTAGTCAATGCAAGTTAATTGTCTTTAAATGCTCTTAGGCTGTGGGATGAGGGCTGTTAAGTCAAAACACCAGAATCATTGTTGTCCAACATTATGCAGCACACAGCTGATATTTCATCAGACATTTCAGTGAAATTAGGAAGAAATTACCCTCTCAATAAGGAATTTATTCCCAATATTTAATCTAAATCTACTCTTTCATCTTAAGGCCTTTTCCCCTTATGTTATCACTGCATGTCCTTGTGTAAAATCCCTCTTCCATGGGACATGGATGGGCAGCAGTTTAAACTAAATTGGAGTTTGGACATCTCTCAGTTTAGTATTTTTTTTAACAAGACATAAGCTAGGCACATTCCATATGTGTATCTATCTAAATGTATCTATATATATCTGTATCTATCATCTGTACCTATCTATATCTAAATTTAATATATCTATATCTATATCTATATCTAAATTTAATATATCTATATCTATATCTATATCTATATCTGTATCTATATCTATATCTAATTTATATCTATATCTAATATATCTATATCTATATCTATATCTATCTATATCTATATCTGTATCTGTATCTATATCTGTATCTATATCTATATCTAATCTATATCTATATCTATAT
>NC_031769.1:2888905-2896790 GCF_001522545.3 Parus major
TTTTATTTATTCCCAAAGTTCAGCTGCTTATTCCCAGTGAATTAATTCCGGTGTTCTCTGATCTGGAGGGGTTGAAAGATAAAAACAGGAAACTTCTCAACAATCCATTTCAAACCCTGTTTGTCAGAGCCTTGGTACTTCATAATTCCCTTCAAAAAATTTATTGTTCTCTGCTTTGAATGTAGCTGGCCTTTGCTGCCCTCCTCTTCTTGAGAGGCTTTTATAAAGCCCTGAAAACCATAAACCCTGTAATTTCCATTCTATATGCATTCATATTCCATTTCTACCTGTTTTATCCTGACTCTCAGTGGCTTTTCATTTAAATCTCTCTCCTTGTGCTTTCACCTGGCCTGTTCCCTCCCAGTCTTCATTTTCAAGGCTGAAAACATTCCCTGACTCCTGGAGAGTTCCCCATTCCCCTGGCCAACCTGGACATCTCTGTTTTTCCAGCTTGGCCTTTCAGGTTCAGCTGAAAAGTCCAGGAGAGCAGGTAAATATCCCTGATTATTGGAATTTAACAGCAATGGTTGTATTTCCCTCTGTTTTTGGCTCAGAATTTACTTTTCACTGTCATGGGAATACTGGGATAAGAGTGTTGGAGTAGAATTAGGGATGGAGCTAAACTGTGATGAAGATTAACAATGGCTCAAAACAACTACCATTATATGGTTTTTCGCATTAAATCATTTGGTGAGGTTATGCCAGGCCCATTATGAAAGGGTTTAAATGAGAAAAAAGATAGAAAATTCTGCCAAACCCAGAGAGAAAATTTATTTTATTAGTTATTTCACCATAATTTGTTCATCTGGGATCCAGGAACACAAACTGGCATTCTCAGCTGCCAAGGCTTTCAGGGATGCTGCAACTCAAGTTTATCCTGCTTTTCTCCTAGACACCTGTGTAGTATCCAGAGTAATTCCAAGAGACATGTTTATTATTGCAAATGTGATACAGGCATGTGCTCAGAGATTTTCTGATCCAGGAATTTGATCTGTTTGTTCTAAGCAACAGAAACTTTCTGTTTAAGATGATATTGAGAAAACGTTTTGCTGTTGACCTCTAGACTTAGACATGGAACAAACCTTCATTAAAACAAAACAAGAAGAAGCAAAAAAATAGCAAAACTTCAACACCAAATGCACTGAAATTATCACAGAATCATAGAATAGGCTGGGTTGGAAGAGACAATAAAGAAAATATTTCCTGGTCCTCTCAGGCTTAGGTCTGAGTAGGAAACAAGGTGTGTAATTCAGGGTTCCTGGATTAAAAGGAACAGGAGAATAAAGAGGGGGAAAGAAAAAGTCAGTCAGAAAACCTCTGTTTATCTCTCATGAGCTAAAACTATTACCAGCATGCCAGGAAAAAAATATTATTGCATTATTATTTTGAGATGAGATGTTAGGGTTCCAGTGCTGGGAAATAAAGAATTTTCTACTCACACTGAAATTGTAAAAATTAAAGAATTTGGAAACCTGAGGTGAATAATCATAGAATCATTTGGGCTAGAATTGGAATAGATTCTTTACCTTATTGAGTTCAACCATAAACTTAACACTGCCACGTCCAGCAATGTATATAAATAAAAGGTGTAATATACTTTTTTTAGCATATATTTTTCTATGTTTTAAATCCTCAGTCCACCACCTAAAAGTGAAGAGGGTTAATACTGAGCTGGCATTGAACTGGTAAAAAGGGTTAAAATGTTGAATTTTGTATTTGGCAGCTGTGGCTGCAGAAATTACCATGCCAGTCTGGAGAAAGGGAGAATTTAGGTGGAGTTCATAGTAGATAATTTCATTGGTAAATTTGGTGGGACATTTTTCCATCCAGTGCTGAAGATTCACACAAACCTGGTGGCTCAGGTGTCTGAAATTAATGACAAACCCAGACTTTTTGAGGATGGTTCCAGGAGAGATTTAGGCACTGAAATTAATTGGTGCAAGTGCTTCAATATTGACTGATGTAAACAGGGAACAAAACTCATCTTTTTGTTGTTTTTTTGGTTTTTATTTTTACATAAATATTTTCATTATTTTTATTCCTTGAACTGAATTACAACAACAAAACAAAATTAAGTTTTACAATGATTTAACTTCCTCAACTGACATTTTCCAGTTAAAGAAGTCATGGAATCCCAGAATGGTTTGGGTTGGCAGGGACCTTAAAGCCCATCCCATTCCACCTTCCACTATCCCATTAATGGATGGAATTCCTTGTGCTGTGTCTGGAGTGTTTGGGATGTTGGGATAATCTCCAATCCAGGGATTATTTGGGCCTGGATTAAATAACAATGAAAAGGTGAATGAAAAGATCCTGTGTGAATTTCTAAGATCTATTTCAAGATATTTTCCCACCCTACAGGACACTGAACACTGCTTGAATTTCTAGCATGGTAAAATTTTAGGGATGTGATCCAACTTGGATTTTGAAGATCTACAGGACAGGAATCAAATTAATGCAGAGATTAAAAAAAAGCCCTTCTCTCTTTTCCATTACAACACACCTCAGGGAGATTTCTGGACTTTGAATAACTCTTTTTCTTATTATGTTTTCTTATCTCTTTTTCCTGAACAAATAATTTTAGCAAATCCCAGTTGTATGACATTAAGTAATATACATTTTAATAGCAGCTTTATGTTCCTATTCTGCCAGTGCACTCACTAAAAGATCATTTTTTTTCTCTTCACTCCACAAATTTCCAATGTAAACATTAGCTGAATTATCAGAACTTTTGAAGGCTGGTCTCTAATGAAAGAAAATAGAGATTAATTACTAAGAATGACAAATTATTAAAGACAAAAAAATGAGCAAAATCAATCATTAATGTGAGTGGCATTTTGCAAAGAGAAAATTTATCTTTCAGAACTATGTAATGTTTGAATCAAAACTTTTTTGAGACTTGAAGCTGAGCCATAATTACTCCTTTATAAAGCTTGAATGCATACACAGCTCGGTGTGATAAAAATAAACTCTTTTGAAACACAGTTCTGAATAAATAAAATGAACAATAAAGAGCCGAGGAAGGCGAGATCTCTTCAGCTACAACAAAAATAGTAAAACCTTTTTGATTTACTGAAATACAGAGAATATAAATTTAATGCTGGAGTAAAAGTTGAGGGGAAAATGAGAACACACCTTGACACCTGCAAAAAAGAGCAATATTTGCTGAAGAAATGAGATCCCTGATCATTGCTAGAAGGTAACTTTTGTCTTTTTGACCAAGAGGAAAAGAAAATCACATTTAATGTCAGGCAAAGAGTGTGTACACTGACAAACCACCTGCAGATAATATTGTACTGAAAATTCAACCCTAAATCCAACCTGGTTTATGACTTCTATTTGATCCTGCATTTCTCCTTTGGAAGTGTTGCTTCTAAATCTAAAATATTGCTTTTGAGGTGGCTGCTACCATATTAATCTTATTGAGAAGTACAAATTCTTCTCTGATACATTTGGAAAACTTCATGAGGTTAGAGGACAGAAATATAGCAAGAATCCCATTTTAGGTGTTTTGCACTTATTATTTTTGGAGCCTTGAAGAGTTCCCAGTTATACTTTCTATTTCTACTATCCTTTCTCCATAGTCTTTGTCCAGCTATGTGTCGTAAGGGCTAAATTGTAAATTTCAATATGTATTTGTGTTAATAAAGGATTTTAAAAACTAATCTTGGAAGAAAAATTTGGGTTATTTTTTATTTCCTTTTAAAATACAATGAGAACCATAATATTTCTCCACTGTTGAAGCCAGAAATGAGATAATTTTCAGTTCTAACCAGGACATACAAATCTGGTGGCCAGGAAATACCTGCACATAATGTGGCTCAAATATTCATCTAAAATCTCTTGGCTAAAGGCAAGGACTGACTCTGTTGGTCTCAGGAAAGTGTTGGTGTTGGGGTTTAGCCCCTTGGTGACCTGAATTGGCCGATCCAGACACAAAACATCTTGGTATTTCTGAATTAAAGTGATAAATGTAACCCCAGGGAGAGCAAGATCCTTTTAGTTTTTCATGGACTCCATCAAAGACTCAAGATTGGCCTTTCTTTCATCACTGATTTTATGTGTCCTTTGTCAAACTTGTGATGCATTTCAGTCTTCTTCTATCCTTCTGCTTTTCTTGCTGCTTTTCCTTTGGAACCTTGTGGCAAAACAATCACAGAAAATCATTTTTAGAAAGAAACAAAAAGCAATAATACAGCAGATCTTTCCCTGGACATCAGCAGCACAGGAGTGACGAGGGAGAGGGAAACTGGGGAGTGAGGAAGAGCTTTCCTTTCACCACATTGCAGAAAATAATTTATCACTGCTGTCTCTTGGGGATGGAAGGACAGGATGGGGGACAGAACACATCCCTCATGTTAAACCTGTTTCCTGAGAATGTCAGAACCTTCTGGATAAAACATTTCTTGCACTGTAGAGAACTAAAGGGGATAACTCAGTAAGTTCATCAGTCCTGGACTACTGAACTTGTTGTAAAAGCTGAATTTTAAGCCTTGAAGGCTTAAAACAAGGCTGTCTTGTTCCTTGGTATTTCTTCATCTCCAAATATTTCCAGTGCTTCTGTATCTTGCTTTCTCATAATGAAGAACAAACCTGAAGAACAAATAAGATTATCAAAGACTTTGTTTCCCTTCTTTTTCCTTCTCCTTTACCAAGACTTCCCCAGGCTGGTGCTTCCTGAGGTATTCTGTGCTCTCAAATGAAGAACATATGAAAATTCAGCGTTTTCCTGTCAGAGAACTAAATGAGCAAAACTAAACCAAATTAGGCATTAATTTAAATGAGAAATGTGGTTTATTTGGAGATATTTTGAAGCTGACATGGGAACATCTTGCCCAGAGCAGCTGTGGCTGTCCCTGGGCACCAGGAGGAGTCCAAGGCCAGGTTGGAGCAGCCTGGGATGGTGGAAGGTGTCTCTGCCCATGGGTTGGAACTGAATGAACCTTGAAGGCCCTTCCAACCCAAACCATTCCATGATTAAATTACTCCAAAAGTTAAATGAATGTGCTCCTACCATTAAGGTCCCATCCCTGGGACTAGAATGGATTTAATTTGATGCCACCCCCATGGTTTAGAGTTTATTTGTTGAATTCTTGTCACAGCTATTTCTGTTTCCACAACCACTTCACTGATCTGAGCACCTCACTAACAGAGATCTAAACATTGGCTCTTGAGCCCAGGAATTGTTTGAGGATGCTGTTTGGACCAGGAGGAAGGCTTATCAAGGATAGTCACATCTGAGGACCTCACAACATTTTTACTTAGAGCAATGCATTCATATTTTATTTCTGACCCCTCTTACATGGGCAACGCTACCTTTAAAACGAAAACAAATTAATCACAAAATAAGAATGCAAAGTCAGTCAACTTCTTTAGTTTGCACTACTCTGATTGGAAATCTGTTCCAGCAATTTCCTTCCACATTTGTCCAAAAATTTCGCACTCCCATCCTCGTTTCCAGCTGAAATAACGTATGGCTGTGAGTTGTCAGGAGACAGCAGTGAGTCAGTCCCGAGTGTCACAGTGCCTGGGATCAGACTCAGTGGAGATACACCCAGATTTCTCTGAGCTCAGCAGTGATTCTGGACTCTCTAGAATACGTGGGGAGAGAAAAACAATTTCTGGATTCAAGGCCTCTGTGACTTCAGCTATTGATTGGAGCTCTGGAAACAGAATTTGTTCTTTAGTCACAATAGCTGTGCAGCTGTATCAGGATTGTGTTTTTACATTTAAGCCATGAAATCCCTGCCTGTTCCAGGGCCTGTGGAGCTGCTTGTCTGCACAGATGAGATAAAGGGATTGGTGTCTGGTTTGAGACACTGCAGAAAGCTGTAACTAATGGACTGAATGAACAATCTGAAGTTTCACTGTGTGTTTCACAGCGTGGGGATTTCAAACACTTCTGGAGTTTCCCCAGACATACCCTGTTCAGCCCAGGCCAATCTGAGTGGTTTATATGTTGATAACACCCTGGGACATGTGCCTCACGGATTTCCAGGCAATCCCTTGTGCTGAAGGTGTTGGAGAGGGCAGAGATGTCTGCAAACAACACAAACTCTCCAGTGGATGCTGAGATGTTCACGTCAGGACAGTCCTGGAGAGGTGGCTGAGTTCCAGGAGGGTTTTTCATGTGGTTAATATTATTGATAAAGATGGATTGTGGATCTGATGGAGTGTTTCCATGGGACCATGGTGCAGCTGGATTAGAGAATGTGAACTGAAGAGCTTGGGAAGCCTCACCAGATTTACATGAAGGTCTCTTTCAACAGAGACCCCCTTTGACCAAAGCCAGTGGTGCAGCTTCAGAGATGTGATTTCTCATTATAATGATAAGAAACTAAAAACCTCTTTTCATTTGGGTTTTGTTTTCGTTTTTTTTTTTTTCATTTTAACAAGCATCCATCCTTTGAGCATCTGTGCAAAATATTTCTTTCAGGATGAAAGGAGTCTCTCTGAAGACCCCATTCTTTAGAGTGGGTAGATGTCTGTCTGATGGCCACAAAGACAGAAGTGGGTGGCACTTTTACTACCTCTACACTGCTGCATTCACCAAGACACAGCACAAGCCACAGGTGGGCAGATAAATATAAATTTTATAAAATTTTATAAAAATTTTATATAAATTTTTTAAAAAATATATAAAATTTTAAAAAAATACTATTTAAAATATAGAAAATTTAAAAAAAATACTATTTCAAGAAGCAGTGGAAGAGCTGATGGAGAAATCCATATGGGCTTCATGGCTATTTATAATCCACAGTGCTAAAGGTTCATTGTTATCTTTTAAATATTCTGTATTTCACTTTTGCTGTTTGCTAATCAGGACTATTTTTGGCTCCTTACACCAGAGCATATGAAATATAATCTAGCATGGCCTGGAGGAGTTTTATTAATGTCAATGTGCAGGCTGAAAAACCACATGGCACCCAGTATTATTTAAAAATTAAATGTTTTCACACAGCTATTAAAAGGTGTTGTTCATGTTGATTAATTAATTCAAGTAAATAAAATAGCCAACTATAATTTTTAAAACATCAAAAATTCCATTTTAATATTTTAAGCTCAATGCATCCCTTATTGAGTTATGAATTTCAATAAAATAGGGGTAAACTCAATTGTAAAAACAAAATACAGTCATTTTTTTCAGTTTGGAAGTTTCTTTTCCTCTGTAGCTAAAATATGGTCTCATTAGTATCTACCAGGCTTCTTCTGGCAATGCAAATCTTTCTGTCAATGCTGTTTTGTGTTTTTTTCCAATGATATATAGCAACAGTAAATGAGCACAAATACATTTCACAGCATCCTGAAAATTCAGTTTGCTGCTCCCAGGTACAGAAATACCTGGTAAAGGAAGAAACAGAATGTTCAGAAAATCAGCCCTGAACGGTTTAAAGGTTTAATGAGAGAGCAGTTAAGTTTGTTAAATATGTAAGAAGGTTCCCAGTCTTCAGCTTTCCTCTCCTCCTGCTCACTGCAGCCATGGGGATCAGTCTCCATGTCAGCTGCGTCTTGGGAACAGCGTGCTTTAAAATTGATTTAAATTTTAATCACCATAAGTTCCCTCAAACATTATAAAAATATATATTTGTAAAAGTTTCAGAACTCTATTTAGTAAAGAATCTGTCATGAAAGTGCATCCATGTTTGGCTGCAACGTTGGCATCATTATTTTATTTTATTTTATTTTATTTTATTTTATTTTATTTTATTTTATTTTATTTTATTTTTTATTATTTTATTTTATTTTATTTTATTTTATTTTTTATTATTTTATTTTAATTTAATTTAGTTTAGTTTAGTTTAGTTTAATGTATTCTATTTTATTTTATTTTAGATTAGTTTAGTTTAGTTTAGCTTAATGTATTCTATTTAATTTAATTTAATTT
>NC_031769.1:2897130-2899083 GCF_001522545.3 Parus major
ATTTTATTTTATTTTTTATTATTTTATTTTATTTTAATTTAGTTTAGTTTAGTTTAATGTATTTTATTTTATTTTATTTTATTTTATTTTTATTTTATTTTATTTTATTTTATTTTAATTTTTATTATTTTTTATTTTATTTTTTATTATTTTATTTTTTATTATTTTTATTTAGTTTAGTTTAGTTTAATGTATTTTATTTTATTTTATTTCATTTCATTTCATTTCATTTCATTTCATTTCATTTCATTTCTTTTTTTTTTAAATTTTATTTATTAATATCCCCCCGTTATTTCAGGGGGATATTTTATAAAGCTGGATAAGTATTTTACAGAGGGCTCTGATATGTAATTTTTCCTCAGCACCCTGCTTGAATGCAGGGGTGAATGGGGGTTGAAGCTGAATGGGGGCAGAATTTGAAGAGCTGGGTTTGCTGTGTGCTCCAGACGAGGTAAATTTGGATTTGTGCTGATGTGGTGGAGGGTTCAGTGGTGCCAAGGGAAGTGCCCAGGCCACCCCTGGACCATTTCTGTGCTGCAAAGCCACGCTCTGACCCCTGGGCTGAGCTTTGCCTCTCTGACCTCTCCCACTCCCTTCCTTAGAGGGCTCTTGGCTCTTTTTCTGGGGGCTGCGAAGCAAAATCTGCCATTCTGGAAGTGTGAAACTGGAGACACCACAGGAGATCAAACCAGAGCTGACATGCTCCTGCTTTTGGGATGAAATCAAAAGATTTCCTCAAGCTCGAGAGCTCTGTGTTTCTTAAAGCATTCTTAAAGGTTTCTGAAATAATGAAATAAAATGAAACAGTAACTTTTCAAGGAGAAAGAAACCAAAACAACAGAGAAGCAAACAACAAAACTTTTGAGTTTTGCTGTTGGAGAGAAAAGCTTAATAAATATTGGAGTGCAATAAAAACCTCAAGTGTTAACAAGGGAGTATTAAGAACAAAAATCCCACAATTTATTTACAAAAGCTCCCCCAAACCCATTCTTCTTGCAATTGCTACATTTTTAGTGGCTGTGACTGAAAACGTGGAAGATGTTGATAATGAAATAATGTTTCTGAAGCTGATATTGTGCTTCCAGTAACTCAGTGATTTACAGTTTGTGCACAAATAAACTTCAAATTGATTCTTTTCCTCCTTGGACAGATGGGCTTGAAGGTATTTTTTGGCTGTTTTGATTCAGCAGCATTGAAGCATGGCTAAAAGTGAAATCCTTTCTCTCCTGGTGGCGTGATAATACTGCCAAATATGAAAAATACCAACAGAAATAAAACCTGATGTTGAAAAATCTGTCAATCAAAAAGCTCAAATTATTCAGCTTTATAGACTGGGTTTGAGCACATAAAACAGGGCAACAGAACCCAGAAAGGAATGGTAAGATGTGATGTGCCTTTAACTTTGATTACTGAATATTCACTTTAGGTCAGCTTCTTTTAGTATTTGTATTATTCACATAATTTGCGACAGAAAACAAAATAGGAAAAAAATCAGCAACAAAAAAATCTTTCTTCAAAATCCAGGAGGTTTTGTCAGATCTTAAAATTTCATTTCCTTTTCTTTTTGAGTTTGGATATTTAATGAAGAATGATACAAAAGATGAATCAGGAAAGCACCGTGCAGGAGCAGCTGTCACACCATTCCAACTACAGAAGAATCTGAGTATATTCCTCAGTTTTCTTGAGCTACCCCAATAAATTATGTTACCTCAGTTATTAATTCTCCAAATAAATAAACAAGGGCATTTCCTGCTCTCTGCAGACATCTCAGGACAGGTCATCTCTTATATCCAAGGGCATTCCCACATTTTTAAATGATTAAACTTAGTCAAAATTGGTTTGTGTTGTTGTTTTTGTTTCCTTGGAGTGAAGGGTTTGCTTTTGGTTGGGATTTTTTTTGGTTTGTCTTGGCATTTTTTGGCTTTTTGTTTCAGTTGGTTTGGTTTGGCTTGG
>NC_031769.1:2899983-2940971 GCF_001522545.3 Parus major
AGGGAAAGGAAACATCCTCTGTTCCAACAAAACAAAAGGGAAAGGAAACATCCTCTGTTCCATCTTTTCCTCCTGATTAACTCCTGGGACAAAGAGGGACAAGTCAGCTTTACAAGTTCAGGCTTGGAGTTCCTCAATCCAAAGCAAGATTCCCTAAATCTTGTGTTCCTATGTCCTCACATGTCCCCAGAACAGGAACCTTCACCCTCAGAATTAGGAATTCAGCTATCAGCAGCCTCTGTCAAGTGCTTGGGAAGTGAACAGTGCAATATAAATTCCAGGCTTTATTAATATTTCAGTTCTTTCTCTGCCTTGGTGTGGGATTCCAAGGAGATCCTGCTGCCACTGAGTGTCTCTAGGAAGGAAATCCTGCCATAAACTCACCCATCTCTAGCTGGTTTTGTGTGATTTGTTAGAAACTTGTTAGACTTGGGAAGGAATTAATCCTCCAATCAAGAAATTCAGCTGAAAACAATTTTGAAAAGAAGAAAAGAAAGAGATTTGACAACACTTATGAACTCTATATAATTTTATGCTTTTCAAACTTTGATATTTTAACTCCTGGATTCTATGGAATCAAAGCAAACAAGAACCTGTAATGTGCATAATAACTGTAAAAAACTATAAAAAGTGTAGAATAATAAGGGTTCATCTCCAAGGAAATTAAATATTGTAATCAAACATGCTTTGTTTTAACAAGCTCCACTCTTTTGCAGCTCCAGAGCTGGAAAACCTCTTTCAAAAACTGAAGACTCCTAGGATTAAAAATTTACCTGCCTACATGAATATCTAATAGAATTGAACTGCCAGCCAGTTTATCTTCCTTTATTTTAGGTTATAGACAGAACCTTCATCATCTACAGGTTAAAACAAATAAATCCCTGAGAGAATTTCCTCAACACAAATCACAAATCCCCGTGGTGTAATGGATAATTTTGCAGGTGAAAGCAGCACTGTTAGTCATTTCTCAACATTAAATAAAAAATAAAAAATAAAAACAACAAATGTTTCCAATGTTTGGTGAAGGTGTGGGGACCACAAGTTGGCTCACTTACAGGTTTTGGGAATTTCAGCCTCTCCAAGTCCCACTGAAATACTAAAAAGTTTCATTCTTTGTTTATTTAGAGTATTTGATGGCCCCAGACTTGCTCAACTCAGACATTGCTGTTGAACCCAACTGAATTAAATTCACTTGTCGTCATTTGCTGAATTCAGTAGTGGAAATAGAGTTTGGGAATATCTAGACAAGGTTTCCACAACTTGGTAACTGCATTATTCACCTCATGGCAATAAATGTATGCAATTTATACAGCAGACACTTCAAAGGAGCACGTGTGAAGGAAAATTACTGCTGAAACACAGGGAATAAAACACATTTACTGCACTTAAGCCTGTAAATGTTTCCTCTAGCTCCAGTTGTAAGTGCCTGTGATCTTACTGCTAAAGAAAGCAATAATAACAATAATAGCAGGGCTCTCATCCTGATTCCTGGTCTCTAGCTCCCACTGGATTTGTGGATTTATTGCCTCTGGTTTTCTGCAGCATCTGGAATTTGCTGCATTGTACAGAAATGTTCTTATCTAGGAGCTCTCCACTTGTGAGGCTTTTCTTTCCCTCTCTCAGTAAAGTGCTAATTAATGCAGACCAGCAATAAATGGAATTAAGGGGTGGATTCGAGGAGTTGATTGGGAATTCTTCCCTGGATTTCCAATTGTTTACCTTTGTTAGCACAACCTGCATTAACCGTTATATTGCAGATCCAAATGGGACAAATTGTCCCAAAATTACTCATCACAGCAGTGTTCAAACCATGCTAAAATCCCATCAAAGACCAATTTTCATTCTGATTTTTATAGGGGTATATTTAGCTTTTGGCAGAACTAATTTAGAAAAGGTAATTCATTTTGGAGCAATCACACCAGGGTTGTTGAGATGGGCACATTTTAATGAAAATGTTCATAATAATTATGAAGTGACCTTTTGCTGTTTATTGAAACATTCATTTTATGAGTGTCCCCTCAAGGAAGAAAAACCAAAAAAGCACCAGGTGGCACAGAAGGGTGAAAGAATTTGTTAAGGATTTATTTACATTTCTACTTCTTCCAGTATTTGTATTCTCAAATCTCATATTCTAATCCAGCTTAAAACTTCTTTTTGCCTTACTGTTATAAGGCACAGACTCCTCTCCCATCATCTCACAGTTTTGCCCCCAAATCAAGGCTCCAAATTTTATTTATTTAGGATCAGGGTCAGGATTCTCCTGGCACAGCCCTGGGAGCAGCTGAGGCTCATTTATCTGATCAGGTTATTTGGGTTCCTCTGCATTTGTGGAAATCAATTTCTTTTTTCTTTTCCAGAGCCAAGCACAACCAGCTTTGCAGAAAACCCTGCAGCCATCAGAAGTAACATGAGCACGTCCCAAATCTGTCTGAAAACACAAAAAGGCCTTGAGCTTTTATCTTTTTTATTCTTGATAATTTCTGCCACTGGTTGAGCTGCAAACACCTAGGCTAGGTTGACTGCATTGGAAAATAAAAAAATTAAATAAAATATAAAATTAAATAAAATAATGAATAAAATTAAATGAACAGCAAATAAAATAAAATTAATAAAAAATAAAATAAAATAAAATAAAATAAAATAATATAAAATAAAATAAAATAAAATAAAATAAAATAAAATAAAATAAAATAAAATAAAATAAAATAAAAAACAAAAATAAAATAAAATAAAATAAACAACAAAAATAAAATAAAATAAAATAAACAACAAAAATAAAATAAAATAAAATAAACAACAAAAATAAAATAAAATAAAATAAAATAAAATAAAATAAAATAAAACCAGTCTAGTTTTGAAAGATAACTTTTAGGTATGCTTTATGCATTAGAAGGAGATGAGAGAGGGAGAAGGAGCTTTTGAAACCCCTTATAGTCAGGTAAGGGTGATGCAAGCACTGGGAGATTCACCTGGAGACAGAATTCCAAATAAATGTAAAATTTTAGAGCCAGACAAAGTATCTGGGAGGTTTGGAACTGTCCAATGCTTCTCATTTGCTACAGTAGACAAGAATTTTTGCATAAACATTAGAAAAGTGACATTTTTTAATGTCATTTCTGAAGTACCATGGCATGAAAAGACTCCAGAACAATTGTTGGCATCTTCCCCCTGTCCATGCGAGCAGGGCAGGGGATAAATCAAAAGTGCTTTGGCTGCTGGTGAAAAGGATTACAGCAATAACAAAAATTCCAGCTGGGAATTGGGAAGTGGAATTAGCAGAGCAGTTGTTCCAACGAGTCAGAAATGGGACTTGGAAGTTTCTGTCCTTCAAGGAAGGAAAAGGAAGCGTCCGCTGCGATTTCTTGAGAAGAAAGAGGGATTTGGTGCCTCCATGACTTGGATGGAGCTTGTGTGACAAAAAGGGTTTTCAAGGCTGAAGAACAAACTCCAAACACAATTCCTTGTCTTGCTGGATTTGATTTCAAACCTTATTTTGCTCCTCAAACACTTTCAGTCGATCAGGTGTCTGTGTTGTCTCAGAGAGGACGGCAAAAACAGGAGAGGAAAGCTGAAAGGTCAGTGCCAAGGAAGCTGGAATTACATGTTTGAATGACTCAGCTTGGTGACATTTTAAATAAATTACTGTGGATTGCAAAAAATAGAAAAATCTGAATAAAAGCAATGTTAAGGAATGTGTAGAAATGTTTCAGAGCCCTCCAGTTCCATGAGCAAAGAGCTTGCAGTCATTTTTATCTTGAAGAAAAATAAGAATAACTCACTCTGATCTATTTCTCCAAGTAAAAGAGCTTGCAGAAAAGTAGCTTACATTGACCACTGAATGTCCATGTTGTTAATTACAAGCTTTATGGATTTCCAGTTTGGTTTTGGTGGCACAACATTATAAATCAGGCACAACCCCATCAACAGGGATAAACTGGTGCTGGTTTAGATTGGTGTGAGGTAGGAGTTGAAATGTAAAAGTGAGAGGAAAAGTTGTTTCCTTAAATGACATATCTGGAGTGTGTTTGGGGGAGTGATTGTTGATTTATACCAGTAGGGAACTGAAATTCCTCTTTGGAAATGTGACCAAATATGGAATAAATATTCCAGTAAAAGGGATATATTCTGTCTGTTTGGACATACAAAAAATCAGTTGTTTGGTTTTTGTTGTGTTTTTTTTTTCCTGACTGTTGAAATAAAAGTATTTTGGATCAATTTCATGCAATGTTAAACTCTTTTCTCAACAGGGTTTTCCAGAACAGGAGTCTTCACCTGCACTACTCACCTGTGCTTTGCATAATTTGGGTCACACGCACCCAAAAATCCATAAAACCTCTGCAGAATCAACTGAAATGTTGTGAACCAATGCTAAATGGTTATTTTTTTAAAAAAAACACCTCAATCAGACAGCTAAAACAATTTTTTATTTTTTTTTTTTAAAGTAACATTCCAGCTGTAACATTTTTTGCTCCACATTTCAGTCCCAAAAGCTATTTTAAAATAGCACTGAACTGGGGACATAATTCACATCAAGGATGGGCCTTTACAAGTGAGGAGTTTACAGAGAGGGGAATTCTCTTCTCTGGTGCAATGAGTGAGATCCAAGTGAAGGAAAAACATTGGCCAGAGGTAAAATTCTTTCAGGGTTTTGAGAGTTATTTCTGTTAAAATGGGTTTCTTGCGGTAACATTTAGAAATTCAAAGGAGTTATCATCATCTACAGGTGCATGAGGTGACAATTTGCTGGTGTCTTGTGAGGCACAGAGACATAATGGGCAGAAATTGGGAGAACTTTTGTACATCAGGAGGAATTTCTTGATGGAAAGGGTTGTTAAACCTTGGAATGGGCTGCCAGGGAGGTGGTGGAGTCCCCATCCCTGGAGGTGTTCAAGAATTGACTGGATGTGGCACTCAGTGTTTTGGGCTGGGTGACAAGGTGGGATCAAGTCCAAAAACTGGGCTTGATCTTGGGCCTGAATGACTCTGTGATAAGGGTTAGATTCAAAGTTTAAAAAATATAGAATAAAAGTAAATGTGTTTGTGCAAGAATCTTTTTTTCAAGAGAAGTAGGTCAAGAAGAAGTGGTTTAAGGGTTTCCTGTGAGCTGAGACAGTTTAAATCTTCTATTTAAAATTTTAATAATTATCTATCTTAAATTTTATCTATTATAATATCTATTAAATAATTATCTATCTTGAATTTTAATAATTAACAAAGTTTCTGGATTTGGAGTACCATGATGACCACAGAAGGGGTTAATCCAAGGGGTGTAGAGCAGAAAAAGGCAGTGGAAGGAAACAGAGGCAAGTGGGGGCCAACAAGAACAGCTAAAGTTGGTGTTTTCCACCAGGAAAAGCTGATGGAAACCAGCACCAAGAGAGCTGCACAACTTAAATTCTCAGCATTCAACAAGAGAAAACAATTTTCTGAAAAATGTGGGGATCAGAAGCTGTATTTCAAATTGGAATCCAATCCCTAACGAAAAGGAGATATCTGGAGCCACTGGACAAGGACAGATCTTGCTCAGAGCCTGCCTTTCCATCTGCAGAGGGAAGGGAAGCTGAAAACCCAACCTGGCTGTGCTTTCCTGGCAGCAGCCCAAGGTTTAATAAAATCCCTGCAGGTCCTTGCTGGAGTGACAAGCCCATAATGCAGGCTCTAGCCAGCAGTGAAAGGGATAATAACGTGCAGGCTGATAAAGTCAGAGCTCTGCAAGGATTAAATTGGCCCCACATCTTCATTCCCACACCCCACAAGAGAGGGAGGAAATGATGCTCTGTTCCCTGCTCTGGCAATCTCGATTTAATGTGGAGCAATTTCCCAGTTTGTTTCCATCATGGGGCAGCAGGGAGGAATCAGGATGTGGCTCATCCCTGCTGGATGTTTTTCCTCTCCGTGTTGACTGTGCAGAGGAATGGAAAAGGCTCGTTTGACACACTGCAAACACTTGAGAGCAGCCCAGAGTCCTGCCACCCTCTCCAAGGGGTTTTTAAACCACTTTTCCCTCCAGCAGGCAGCTGAGTGCAGTGGCCACGGAACAAATCTTCAATTACAGAGGAAAATAATCACTGATTGGAGTTCCCAGGTACGAGGTGCTTTATTTATTGCCTCAGGCTCTGAGGATTTCTGGGAGCCTGAGTTAATTACAGCTGACATTTGGCCTTGCTGCCTTAGGTAGAGGTGGGGAATCCCTGGGCTGGTTTGTGACATCTGATTTCTTTTTTCCTCTGGGCAGTGGAGTGACAACAATCAAACCCAGCTGCCTGTAGGGATTAGAGCACAGAAATGCCTCATGAGCAGCTCTGTTAAGTTTTCCAGATTTCCAGAACCCCCTGTTCTGTTCTTGGTATCAATGAGGCACAAAACCTATGAGACAGAGCCATGAACATTTTCCTTAAGATTGCTCTTGCCATAACTTGTGGGAAAATTTTCCAGTCCCAGGTACTCAAAGACACGTTATTATTAAATTTCTAGTGCCTGGTACTCATTTAAGGGCAGAAACTGCAATCAGATGATTTGCAACATCTTTCCCTGATCAATAAAATTAGGCTGCCAGCTTGATAAGGAATAAAAAATTTCTTATATCCTCTCTCCCCTTGTTTTTCTTTTCCAAAATACTGAATTATTAGCAATCAGATTATTTTTTTTTCTTTTTGATTATGCAAAGTCTGCTTGCTGCTAAATACTTACAGGGATTAATTAGGGGTTTAATTAGTTAATTGGCCTGAGAAATAAGGGTCATAGAATATGATTGGAAGGGACACACAAGGATCAGCACAGTCTGATTGCAAGGAATATTTCCAAAGGCTCTCAAGGAATGGATTTTTGCCTCACCATCTGTCACGCCTGTAGGTATTAATTTGGCTTTCCAAGGAAACATCTCTTCAATGAGAAACTTTTCTAAGACAGGTTAGGTGCACGAAATAAGTGATGGAGAAAAGGCCAAGTGGAGCTTTTATTATTTCTTTAAATATGTAAAATACAACTATTAAAAAAGAACATAGCAAAAAACTCCAATTAAACATTTCAGCTCTAAGTGGAGCCTGGCTGACTCAGTGTTGCTACGTAAACATTGGTTTAAGCAGCAACTGATGTAGGAAGGAATCAATTAACAGGCTAAATGGTCATGTCAATTTGCAAACAGAATTAAGAATTAAATGGAGAAACACCAATTTGTGGTTATTCAAGGTCTGGCTCTAAATTTTCTACAGAGCAAATACCAGCAGTGGTAAGTTGGGAGTTCTGTAGCTCATTCAATATTTCTGTTCTATAAAACAATCCACATTGGCTCCCTGACAGCCCAGAGTCTGAGACACTTCCAGCTCTGAAGCAGAATAAAAATCTTGAGTGGATCAGCTCTGTTTCCTATGGTGTCCAAAAGCTCACCAGGCAAATGCAGAGATAAATACTCAGAATATCTCCATTGGAGCTTTAGAAAAGCAGGTACTGAATAAGACAACCAGACCCCCCAGAAATCTCTTCTGGTAAAGGCAGAATTATATCAATTATTTCCACACCAAAAAAAAAAAAAAAAATTAAATAAAAAAGAAATTTTCATGATGCAGGCTGAATTTTCTTTTCAAAATCTCATCCTAGAGAATCACTTCCAGCCTAATAATCATAGTATTCACTTAGGAAATGAAACTGAAATCAAATTCTGAGTGAAAAGGGTTGAAATTGTGTTCCCTGAGTTCTGAGGTGATTGAATCAACGTGTCCATGAACGTGGATACAGCAGCAGCATCATTTCTCTTCATTTTTTTCATGGCTATAAAGAATTAAAAAGTGAAAGTATTTGACTAAATGCAACTAAATTTAATTTTTGACCCTGTGCTCCCTTCATGAGAGACAGAATCAGCCCCAACAGTGAAGTCTCTGGCACAATTCACTCGACCAAAGCACCCAAAAAACCACGATGAGCCACTCTGGAAATGCTCCTTTCAATCCCTGAGTTTCCCAGCTCAGCTGCCAACTGCAGATCCCTAAAGCCAAAGGAGAGGAATCTCAGCAGCAACATTTAAATCAAATTGACTTCATCACAGAGCTTCCCTCACTAGATCTATAAATGATGGGCACTTACAGACCATGTCAAAAGCTCCAATGACCACGTCCTAAAATGCCCAGAACATGAAGGCTGATGTTGCCAGCAGGAATTAAAGAGTTAATGAACATTTACTGGGATTTACTGAGGACTAATTCCTCAAGGAGAAGGGAGAACCTTGATTCTGACTCTGCCTGGAGAAAAACAGAGCTGTCCTCATCACCCACACCTGAAATGATCTTGTATTGATGGATCCTAAGAGACAAACAGGGTTACCTTGAGCCAATTCCCAAAACAGATTTATAAATTACCTCCAGCAGAGGGGTGGGCTATAAATGATCCAGTTTTACTTGAAATGGCCCGTCCTAGTCCTGTGCACTTTCCTGGCTCATATCAGTGACTGTGTTGACCGAATCTTGCATTTATTATCTGCAAATATTGCCAGATAAATTGGTAAAATGAAATTATTTCCCTGCAGGGTCCAGTCTTCTGTAGATGCAAGATTGTGGAAATTATTGGACAACTTATATCTGTGTACTTACTCTGTAATAAATATATGGGGCAAAAAAAAAAATTTGAAAAAATTATATTTGTTTCTTATAATTCTTTCCTTTCAATATCTTGCACAGATGCAAGAGCATCAGGAGAGAGGATGTGCAGCAGTGATTATGGGATTTAGTGGATAATCCAACCCAAATATGCTCCTTATTGGTGTCCCCAGAGACCAGAAGGGTGAGTGTTTATATGGTTAAAGGCACATTTTCTTCTGCCTTAATTAAACATTCCCAGCTTTGTGTCCCCAGTCCACAGAAAGAGGGAGACCTTTATAAAATTCCTGGGATAATTTGTGGTGCAGATAATTTGTTGTGTCCTTGGTAAGGTAACAGAGGAGCTGAAGTGGTCTTTGTGTTAAAAGCCTTTCCTGATGAAGAAAGAAACCAGAAGGAAAACATTGAGTCAGGCTCATCAAGGTTGGTAATGCAGCAAATGTCACAGAAAAAATTGCTGCAAGCCAAGAAAAATTCGTATGAAATTCTTCAAGAGTCTTGGGCTGCTGGTTTTAGGATAGAAGTTTCTTTATCCACAGAAACAGGACCATAAAATGTTGCTTTTTAGAATTATCTGGCTTTTTGTTTGATTGACAGAATTTTAGATGAATGTGATATTCAGTTTTCTCACCAATTTGTCATGCTTCAGCATTCCAAATATTAACTGTGAGTAGGAGTACTTAATTTTTGTGGTTTTTTTCCTTGGACCAAAGGGGAAATTTTGTATAGGAAAATCATTGTGGTTTTGGTTTTTATTTTTTACCTCAGGAACCACTGTAACATTTCCAAACCAAAATCAAAGCACAGGTGTTCTTTAACACCTTTAATGTTCTGAGAAGGTTAAAATGCCATCATGGAGTCACAAAGAAGTAAAAAAGCAAAGAGGAGAGACCTGAGAGAGACAAGAAACGACAATTGGAAGCATCATGAGAAGCTGCAGAGCTCTCACAGCAGTGGTTAGAAAAGATACCAAGAAATTGCATTTTGGATTTAATGTTCCTGCACTTAACAGGAATTTCAAAAGGAGCAAACTAAGGAAATTTTAGTTCTCAATGAACAGAAAAGGGCACAGGAAAAATGCAATTGCATGCAGAGATGACAAATAATTGCAGTGTAAGATTGTATCCAACAGCAGCACATTTTGCAAGATTTTTTCTTTGTTTCTGGGGCTTTGTTGAAGAATTGTCTTCCCTCTGGTGGCCTGGGTTCCAGTGCTGTGTGTTTTATAGCAATTAGAGCTGCAGAAGGAATAAAATACCTTAGACTGTGTCTAAATGTAAAGCAGAGGCTCCGAAAATCCCTTTAACAAAGGTGGGTGTCCTCACTTCTTCCAAACCCAAACTGATTGATGTTTTGAATGGAGCAGCTTTTGAGGGAACACCTTCCTAAAACACAACAGTTTCAATCCCAAGCAGAAGACTGATGGAGTCTGACACAGAGTGTGTGTCCTTGTCTCTGATGCCTGGCTCTGACATCCAGGAGAACACTGAATTACATAAAAAATGAAATTTATGGGCGTGTTTTCATGGTGATACATGAAAACAACTGTTAAAGTTAGATAGAAAAGCTAAAAGTGTGAGAGTGTAGATTAGAGAGTTTTCTTAAATCACTGGGTGAAAAAGTTAAAGTTTGGAGTTTAGTTTAGAGAACAGAAGACAAGATGGAAGATTCAGGGTGTTGTCTCTTGTCCTTCTTTCTTCTTCATGTTCTTCTTCAGGAGGTTTTTAGGTAATAGTGAGTGATTGGATAGAAAATGTCCCAGTGCAGCACACAGGTGATTGGGTCATTAAGAAAAATAATATATGTGTCTATGGTTAATTGGATAAGAATGAGTATAAAGATAAAATAACTGCATAGTTCAGGGCCAGTTTGCGCCTGAAAAGCCAAAGTGAGCCAAAAAGGGCAGGATGAATTGAACTTGAGCAAAAGTCTGGAAAAGTCTGCCAAGTTCTGTGATAACATCCTAATAAACACGAGATACAAGATCCTAACGAGCTTTGGAGTTTTCTCCTGACCCAGAGAACTGAGATAAGTGGGAGTCCCTGTGAGGAAGCATCCCAAAGGAGCTCAGCCCAGAGGGGACTGAGAAATCCAGGAGTGAGAAGAATCACAGCAGAATCAGAGAAAAACAGATTAAAAACTTACAAAGGCAACACCAGGAACAGCCACAATTCCCAAAGTTCCCTTTACTTCCCAAATGCTGCTGAGGAACAAACTTTTGGCTGTGATTTGTGTCACACAGACAAGTGCAGACCCTTGGTGGGAAGTGTGAGACTCCGCTGCAGCACCTCTGATGTTTCCCTTCCAGCTCCTCTGTGAGCTACAGAACTTCTCACGTGTGTTTTCCACTCATCCTACTGTAGAAGTTCACAATAAGTCAGCAAATGGTGGAAGAAGTGACCTTTTCTCCCCATGGACTGTGGGGTCAGCATGAGCAGCCTTGCTGGAGACACCTGTGAAAATCTGAAATCATCAATCCTAAAATCTCTTCTCTTGGGGTCTCTGGAGTCTGTGTTGAGCTGTTTCATTTCTGTGAGCCTATCTGGACCTAAAATGGGACAAATCCATTCCTTCCCTTCAGGAAATCGTCCAAACTGCTTCTTGAAAATCCCTGATGGCTTGTGCTAAATGATGTGAACAAATCCAGGAATTGATTCAAATGCGTGGCCAAAACCATGTTAAAAATGCAATCATTCAGCTGCAGGGGTAATCAAATCTGCCCTGGTGCTGAAGCGTTGGCTAGGCTGAAAATGTGACATTTAATCTAAAAACTGATGGATATTTTTGATTCCAACTCCCCCCAAAAACCAGAGGAAGCCAAATGAAATTAAAGATATTGATGGGATCAAGCCCTGTGCATTTACAGAGAATATTCAGAATATTACACAGAATTTACTTAACCAGAATGTTATCAGCTCCAGAAATCCAAATGGCAAAACACAAAAGTATGGTAGAAAAAGAAAATTAAAAATGAATAAAATAAATAAAAGAGAGACAAAAGCAGAAGAATTAAATCTGTTCAGAGTGGAAAGAAGCATTGTAGCTTTCTGAAACTTTATTTAGTGCAGCAACCCCAAGAGTCAGAGATGTTTAGGGTCCTCTTTATCCCATTATTAGATCACTGAATAGAAAAAAACCACAATGGTTCCAACCTGCAATTAAACACTGATTTTCTCCAAAAAAACACAACTTTCTAAAGAAAATGCTGCCTGAATGCAACTGTTCCATCCATCAGTGCCAGTGACAACTCCTAGAGACATGTCAAAAAAAAGAAAAAGGCAAAAAATCCCGGGGTGGATCCAGGCTCAGCATGTTCTGAAACAGCATAATTGACACAACCCCAGAGGAAAAGGATTTGTCAGACACCGTCAGCTCCAGCAGCTGTGGAGGCTCAATCTTCTCAAAATTATAAGGTTCCCCCTAAGCAATTTTTGTAACAGAGTGAAAAAAGAGTAATGTGTAGAAAAGTTCTTTATTAGGAATAAAAGAGCTGATAAAAGCTCCACCATTAACCCCAAAATGCCCAGGAATTGCAGGAGGTGTTTAAACTTCATTTGTGCTTCGCTGTGCAGCTGCTGCAAACAGCAAAAAGGAGGAATTTGTGGGCTGAAAAACACCAGCTGAGGTGAGATATTGGATAAAAAGTGTTCTGAGCACGACAGAGTCAGCAGTGAACAGCTTTAAACAGTTAAAACCCCACTGTTTTGGTGAGACAGCACTGCTGTAAATCCTGTTTCTGTTTTGTTGAGGGCTGAACAGCCACAGCTGCACGTGGAACAAGCACAGAGAGAAGGGTTTGATGTCCACTCTCAAAATGGAATTAGTAATGAAAGTTTCCTTCTCATCCATGTGCCACCTCATTGCTGTTTTCCACAAAATCACAGTTTAGGAGAGCAAGTCAAGAGAGTTCCCTTTTTTAATTTTTTTTTATTTGTTGGAAGGAGCTTAATAATCCTAAAAACCCTAATAATGGTTTCAGGTGTTCTCATCATTTTATTTAATTTTTATGGAGCAGAAGTTGAGGTTTTAAAGTAATTGCAAACAGTATTCTGTGGAAATCAGTAAGGACCAGATTCCAAAAAGAACATACAGTCCTTCCTTATACAGTTTTATAAGACCTGAGTAGTCAAAATGATTACACCATTTCCAAAATACCCTTTTTTTAAAACCCCCAGGATTAGAAACTCATTTCCAACAAATTCCATGTGTTTCGCTATTGTATCTTTTAAAAATCCACTTACCTTTAAGAATCTTCTTCTTAATTGCCCTGTGGTCCCTAAATAGCTGAGTCAGAGAAACAACAGGTTCAACATTCCTTAAAAGTAATTAATAAATCCAGGCTTGATCTCAGGGGTTTCAGCCAACTGCAAAAGAGAGATAACAGTGTGTCCCTTCTCTTAAAAAAGCTGTCAAGATAAATAAAAAAGGCCTGAAAGGCTCAGGTCTCTCAATAATGAGGTCATGTAAGTGTCAGAATTAGATAAGAAGAACAGACAGTTCTGATAAACTACATGAAGATTGTATGGATATTCCAGCAAGTCCCTGTAGATCTATTTTAGCACCACAAATATTGCCCCAGTGTTACACTCAGTTAACAGGAAAATCAATCTAGTGAGATCAAATTGAGTTTGGGTTAATTGAATGAATGCCAATATCAGTAGTGATATTAAAAAGAAAGACAAAATAGAATAGGAAAGGACTTGCAGCTTCTGATTTGTAACATTAAAAAGTTAAAACTAAAGGAAAAAAGCTAACTAGGTTTAAAAGAAAAGCCAGGCTTGAAGGTCTGGGTCTGGCTTGGAAGGGATTTTAAAGAATATCTCATTCCAACCCCCTGCTGCCCCTTCCACTATCCCAGGTTGCCCCAAGCATTTATTTATTCAGATAAATATGAAATAGCAAAAAGATAAAGAAAAAAAAAGTGGAATAAAATTCAGAGGATTGTTTTAGAGTCAAGCCACAAGGACCTGCAGGCCAAGTGAGGTCCAAGTGGGGCCCAACTTTGAGTGCAAGGAAGGAGATTTAACGTGCCAGTTTAATGGGAAATGTTCCCATCATTCCAGGGAGCTTAGTGCCAACTTTGTATCCCTTATTAACTGTTCTCAGCTCAGAAAAGCTTCCTTCAGGCTTGGTTTTCTCCACAGAAGCTGTCAGTAAAACACCAGTTGATGAAAACAGCACATTACTCAGTCTTTCTTCCACCTGCCCTGTGACCCTGTGGCTGGAACAATTCAACTGCAAGAGTTTTCATCATCAACATTTTAAATCCTGCAGTTACCTTTCTTTTCCCCCCTCAGAAAAAAAGTGTTTTTCTCCAAGAGGACACAAAGTATTTGAAAAAAACAATTTAATAATGTGCTGTGAGCTTGGCAGGGGCCTGGGATGAGAAAAGTCATTTAAGGGAGATGTCAAAGTCAAATCCAAGCTCCAAACTGGTTCCTCTAAATTTTACCTGTCTGAGGTCAGAGTCCTGTGAATCTTTAGGGATCTTCCTGAGATTCATGCAGGGTTTTGCTCTCATATCCAGTATTTATTACAGCAGATGCTCCAGGGGATGGAAAGGCAAAGAATAACTAAGCAAACATTCAAACTCCTGACTACAGCAAATTCTGCCTGTAAAGAAGCATCTTTGTACTATTTTCAGGAGGTAAAAGGGGGAAATACAATAATTAATCCATTATTGGGACTGCAAATGGTAATCATCCATGACCCTTATTGAAACCTGGAAGGAAACAAGCACAACCTCTGCATAGGGCAGAATAGAAAGGTTTGAGGAGGGCTGCAAGTGGAAAATCTCTGGGTCAGAGATATAAATGCAACTTGAGGGGAGAAAACACTCATGAAGTGCTGGAGATGAAGCAAGTTAATTAAAAAAATATAAAATTAAGGAAAAAAAAAAGCAAATAACAGATTTAGAATCCCCTGGAGAGCAAAGACCTCTTCCATGGCTAAATGAACAAGCTGAGGGGTCTGAAGGCCAAAGCTGGATGTGGGGGCTGAGCTGCAGCAGTGAAGTGGTGGATGTCTGCTGGAGGCTGCTTGGTTGGAATCCCCTGAATTAAACAGAGTGTCCACACTGCAGTGATAGGATGGAAATCATTGCTGGCCCTCCCACAGCCTCAGTGGGAGACAGGCACAAATTACCTGGCCTAATGATTCCTTCCCATCACAGAATTATGGAATGGTTTGGGTTGGAAAGGATCTGCCATGGGCAGGGACACCTCCCACTGTCCCAGGCTGCTCCAAGCCCCATCCAACCTGGCCTTGGACACTCCCAGGGGTGAAAATGATTATTCTGAAAATTCTCCAGGATTTCATTTTAGGGAAAAAAAAAAATTGTGGCTAACCCTGGGAAGTTCCTGCAGCTCCAAGCAAAAGGCTGCTTGTGGTGCAGGGGAGATACAATGCCCATAACAAAAGTGGGTGTTTTATCCCAGTGAGGCAGAAATGAGATAAGGCTGGGAGAAAGCCAGCTAATCTGGGGCACCAGATGGGATGCTGCTCAGCAAAAGGCACAGGAGCCCGAATTCTCTGAATGAGAGCAAAACAAAAGGGCAGAGCCATTACCAGCAGCTCTAATGTTTCTTAACGAGTGGGGATGGCAGAGAAAAACCTGCAGTTGACTTATGTTGGTTTTTAAGCAACAGATGTTTAGGAGAACAACATTGCACAAAACAGAAACAGTGTAGACTATTTATTGTCAGGGCAGTAGGAATAAAAACCTCTGCTGTGGAGACAAAGAGAGTCTGCTCAGCCTGGAGAAGAGAAGGATCCAGGGAGATCTAATTTTGGCCTTCTCATAAATAAAAATGGCTTACAAACAGGATTAATGACTTTTTACATGGGCTGATAATCACAGGAGTGAGTGGAACGATTTTAAACTGCATAGTTTTAATGTGTAGGGCACATGTGTGCTGTTCCAAAAATATATCTGCTGTTGCTTTGTGTCTTTTGTTCAGATTTATTCTGCAGGACTGAAGAAATTCATATCTTGTTTTGTAACAGCAGCAAAAAGCTGCTTGGTGGCCACTTCACGTTAGGGACTCAAGGTCTGTCGATATCTGGAGATAAAATAATTGTCAGCTCCTGTGCAAGAAACATCAAAGCACTGAGAAGGACAAATGCACTGCCTGGGGCTGAGGAGGAGATCGGCCCCTTCCCTGCCAGTAAGGGCTGACATGTGCATTCATTCTGCTTTTCCATTCTACTTGTCAAAATCAAAATGTATTTAGGGTTATTTTGGGGGAAAAAAATTAAAAACCCATAATTATGACCAGCTTGGGATAGTGGAATGTGTCTCTCCTCATGGGGTGGAATAAGATGAACTTTAAGGACACTTCAACCCAAACCATTCTATGACAAACAGTAAAAAGTATTACATCTCCATAAAAAATTCCAATTTTCTGAAAACATGAGGGAGATGTGAAAGCAGAGGGAAAAAAAACCCCAACAAAATTTCAAAATTGCTTTCACTTAAGAAGAAAGAAGCATTAAAATTATAATGGCTGAGCAGAAACATCTCATAGCAAGTTCTACAAAATTACAAGAAAATTAAAAATCAAGTCTTAAAGTCTGCTTTTAATCAGCTGTGCTGGTTTATGGATTCAGCTCATCAGCTTGAGCTCTGCCTCAGCACCATCCTCTGCCAACCTCCTGAACCATCCCTGCTCTCCCTGCTTGCAAACAAAACCTCTGCTCGTCACAGCAGGGGATTCTCGTAATTAGGCCCCAAATTCTGCTCCCTCTGCCATCAGTGGTCACCCTGCATTAAAGCAAAAATCACTTTTTAATGTGAGGAGAGGCTCCAAACACAGGATATTTCCCTGCTTCAGCAGCGAGCAGCTAAATGAAAGAGACCCAGCGCATTCTGAAGGAAGGTTTAAAGGAAAGCTCGCGGCACTGAGGGCAGAAATGTGCCATCAGAGCTTTAACAACCCCAGCCATATTCCCTGATGCAGAACTCCTTTGATGGACTCTTCTCCCCACAGACTGCAGCATTCTGAGTGTGTCCTGTGTGAGCTTATTAAATTGTTCTTTAATTAGCCTGATGAAGTGATCTTGCTGCTGGACTGGCTGCTCAGAGCTGGGGTTTGCTGCTCAATGTTCAGCCAGCTCTGGGAGAAAACTGCTCACGAGGAAATAAAGTTCCCTGATGTTTAAGGGAGATCAAAGAGCCTCCAAATATTAGCCAAAATTATTAGGTTAAAGGTTTTGGTGAAGGGTTCTAAAGACAGACAAGATCCCCATCCACACACAAATAGGAAAAAAACAAAACCACAAAAACCCCACGCATAAAGAGTCCCTTCCCCTTTTCCTACAGAAATTTTATTTCTAAGACTTGTTAATTCCTTGTCCAATGGACTTTCCATCCCAGGAATGTAAATACCACTTGGATTGGTACAACCCAGCCCTGGTGGCCCAGCCTGGACACCAAAGCTGGGCTGATTTAAATAGATTAATAACATAATTTGTTCCAAATAGATAACAAAAATTAAGGTTTTTTTGAGGGGGAAATAAAATTCCAGATATTTAATTAATCAGCAAATGAATAAAGGAATATTTACACATCAAATAATGATTTTTCCCTTTTCCCAAGGTCTCCTTTTACTTATGTTCTGGCTGATCAGCACAAAATTAAACATAGAACAGTTCCCCAAGCTCAGTTTAGGTGGAACCTTGCGCTTCTGCTTTCTCAGACACAAAAAAAAGATCGTGCTTTGCCTTTTCCCCTCGTGTCTGCCTCTCTTACAAAAGATGTCACCTCCCTTTCCAGGCTTGCCCTCATTAAATCCAGGAGCAATCCTGCTGCTGGACAAGGCCAGGTTTTCGTGTTGCCATCAGCCACGAAGCAGAGCATGGAGATGTGAGGCAGCTGCTCACAAATCTGCCCTTTTCAAAGCCTCCTGCACCTCATTAAGGCAGGCACCTGTTGCAGATGAAGTGGGGGGGAAAAAATGGCCTGAGCACTACAAAAGGAGGATTCCTACATATTAATCCAAAAATTAAACTGAAATCACTCTAAGTAAATATCAAAGAAAAGCCACTTTTTCCCCAAGAACTGTCGTATTTGTCTGGCTTTCTGAGAGTGACAGAGCAGTAGAGTCAATTAATTATTTTAACTAATTAGTGACTGAATAGGCAGTACCCATGGCAGAGTTTATCTTCAAGGGAAGGCAAATATGAACAAATATGTGTCTAAAGTTGGATAAGAATGCACAGAAATACATTTTATATAACTTATATTCTAGATAACGATTTATACAAGCTATATGTCTTGGGACATTAAATCTAATCCCATCCTTTTCTGATAAGGAGAAAGTGCATCTGCCTAATTTACCTTGGAAATGGGAACTATATTTTTAAAATTGCTGTAGAATCACCAGTTTGGATGCTATCATCATCATGCAGGGTGTTATTAGGATGTACCTGGCAGCTTTGATCATCTTGCAGGTTCCTCGTTGAAGCTGCTCCATCTCCTATCAAATTCCCTTAACTACACGCCAGGAAATCTGGAAATGATGAGCAGCCACATTCAGCTAAACATTTTGTTTTGAAATGGGACCGTTCTGGGATGGCTCAGTGTTTGTCTGGAGGAGCATCTGGAATTTTGGGAGACCTTGTGCACAGGTGAAGGAGCTGAGGGTGAGCGTTAGGCCACAGGAGCTGGGTCTGTAACTTGCTGAAAAGGGAGGGAAAAGAGAGAATGGAGTATCAGAGGTGTTGGGAGGGCATCTCAGGGATGTCCCACATTGGAGGAGGGATCCACCTGTCTCCTGGGCTTCTGCAAGGATGCAGCTTCTCAAGGCCCCAGACTTAGCAAACCCTGTCTTTGCATTCCCACCCTGCATTCCTTGGGAAAACATCCCAAAACTCAGCACAGGGCGTTGGGTCTGGCAGGGACAGATTTCATTTTCTTTCTGCTGTGGGGCTGTGGTGACACAGGGATGTTTTTGTCATGGCTGAGTTGGGCTTGAGCAGCATCAAGGCCTTTTCTGCTTAACTCTGAAAGGACCAAGAGGTTTGGAGGGGACAGAGCTGGGACAGCTGATCCAAATTGATTTGATATCTGATATTTGATATCCCACACCTTATAACATGCTCAGCGAATAGAGCTGAGAAGGAGAAGGGGAATTTGGAGTGATGTATAACTTTTTAATCTCTTTTTCTCTGATTCTGCTTCTGTACTTCTACTCACTCCTGGATTTCCCAGTCTCCTCTGAGCTGAGCTCCTTTGGGATATTCCCTCACGAGGAGCTCTGTTTATCTCAGTTCTCCAGGTCAGAACAAAAACTCCAAAGCTCGTTAGGATCTTGTTTCTCATGTTTATTAGGATGTTATCACAAAACTTGGCAGACTTTTCCAGACTTTTGCTCAAGTTCAATTCATCCTGCCCTTTTTGGCTCACTTTGGCTTTGCAGGCACAAAATGTCCCCAAACCACGTGGCTGTTTTATCTTTATATCTACTTTTATCCAATTAACCATAGACACGTAAATTATTTTTCTGAGTGACCCAATGACCCATCACCTGTGTGCTGCACTGGGACATTTTCTATCCAAACACCTACTGCTACCCAAAAACCTCTTGAAGAAGGAAATTAAAAAAATAGAAGGAGACAACACTCTAAATGCTCCATCTTGTCTTCTGCTCTCTAGAGTAGTTTAAACTCTAACTTTTTCACCCAGTGGCTTAAGAAAACTCTCTAATCTACACACACACACTTTCAGTTTTTCTATCTAACTTTAACAGTTGTTTTCATGTATCACCATGAAAACACGCCCATAAATTTCAAGTTCTATGAAATTCAGTGTTCTCCTGGATGTCAGAGCCAGGCATCAGAGACAAGGACACACAGTCTGTGTCTCAGACTCCAACATGATGGTGTTTGCCTTCAAATCACTGTCACACCTGATGGATCCCTGCTTTCCAGGGCTGGCAGAACCCCATGGGGAGCAGGGAGTGAATTCCTTGTTTTCCTTTGCTTGTGTGGGGGACTCTTGCTTTTCCTGGTATTAAACCATCTTTTTTTTCCAGCCATGAGTTTTCTCTCCTGATTCTTCTCCCCCATCTCAGGGGAGGGAGGGAGTGAGCCCCTGCCTGGTCCTTATTTGCCAGCTTGCTTAAACCACAGCACAAAAACATTCCCAAACTCTCTGCTGCGCACCTTTGACCATCCCATCTTTACCTGCTCCCAAAAATCCACACTTCTCAAAACTCAGTTAAAAAAATAATAATAAAAAAAAATTCCCTTTGAGACAACCAGGGACTCTGCCTGTCCCACACCTCCAAATCCCAGCCTGGATTTTGGTTTGGATTTTGGTGGGAGATGGGAAGAGCTCGGGGTCCCTCTGCGGGCAGGAGGAGAGGGATGGAGCACGGAGCCTCCTGCAGGTCTGCAGCTCCATCTAGTGCCACCCAGCCGGGAGAGAGACAGGAAAGAGCTGGAAATTCTGCCAGGAAAATCTTTGGGATGTGAAGTTAGCAAGGGTAGAAAAGGGTTTGGTCTTTTGGGAAGGGTTGTGTTGTTAGCACATTACAGCTACAGGTCCTTTTTTTTCTCCCCTCCAGAGTTTTGAAAGGGTTAATTGATGTCTCCAAGGACTAAAAATACTTATAGGAATATTAATATATTCCAGAGAGTTGCATTTCAAAGATAAACCTATAAAAATGTAAGGACCAATCACTAAATTACTGTTGACAGACAAATCTTCATTTACTGACATACACAAAAGTGCTATGTGATATTTTTCTGTGCCAGCAGTGCATAAAAAATCACCTTTCACTCACTATTCAGATTTTTTAGATCCTGAATAAAGAAGGTAGATCTGTGATTAGTGGAAACAGTGAAGGACTTTTTTATTTTTTAATGAAAATGAGCCATAAAATTTGAACTATCATGTGATTTCTGTGTTTTCTAAGTGTGAGTCTCCAGCACTGTTCATGCACAATAAAAACTGATGAAGAGTTCATACTCCACTCTATAAAATCTTATTTTTATTATTTTTTCCAGACTGTAACTTCCTCAAGAGTGGCTGAAGTGGGACATTGGATTTCAATTTTTCGGAAAACCATTGAGGGCACACAGATATTCAGAAATCACACATTCCATCCTCCATGAAAGCACTGAAGTGTTCACAGAAGGATTTCATTTTCAGGTGAATTTTCAGTGCTGTATTTTGCTGATAGATTTTGTCTTCCTGGAGCAGGAGCTGGAGACCAGGCAGGATGTCCCCAAAAATCTCAAATGAGGCCAGATGTCCATCCTTGGGCACTTGAATTATTTGAATTATTCTTTAAGCCTGGGGGAAAAAAAAAGATTATTTTATCAGATTCACTGTATGAATAATTCCTTTTTTGTTTTGACTTGGAGGGTTTCAGTAAGACATTTAAACTTTTTATATGGCAAAGCCTCTCATAAAATCACACATAAAATAATGGTATTTTGGGGATTTAAAAAAAATGTTACACCTATTTGGAAAATTTCTGAACTAATTTTAAAGCACAGATTAGTGTTGTTTTGGAAGTGGGGTGAGAATGAAAGGACATTTAATTTATAATTACAGACTGCCTTCATCTGGTGGCATTCTGCTTCCAGAATTTGGGATTCTGTGAGGAAATAACCAATTTCCACTGCCTTCAGAGTTAGCTTTGGATATTCCATGGGAATGCCATCAATATTTTGAAGCACAGGTACAAGCAGAGATCACAGGGTATCTCCCCAATTATCACCTTGTTGGTCTGGTTGCAACTGTTGGATTCAAAGTGTCAACAAACACTTTTTGTGGATGTTCTACCCTTTCTCAGAAGCCCAGACAACAACAAAACCTGATTATAATTTTTTGTTATCATTAATTGGTTCTGCTCAAAGAAAGCCCCAACCCAAAACAAAACAAAACAAAAAAAAAAAAAACCAAGAAAAAGTAACCCCAAGAACAAAACCCAAATGTTATTTAGAATTTTTTTTTATTTCTGATTTCATTTTGTCTTTTTTTTCATTTGTTATGGGATTCTCATTAAAATGCATGCAGCAGCAGTCCTTTAAAGAGTTGGCTTTGTGCAAACATTAACCAAGTTTATAAATGTACATTACACAGACATTTCCTGGTGTACCCACATTTCTGCATGGGTTCCATAATGAAGGTGAAGATTTTAACAAAGACTTAAAATCTGTCCATGTGGTTTCTATTCAGGTCTGCATGCTAATAAACCATTGATTTTCTTGCACTTTTCTTAGCTCAAAACACCTTTCCAAGGGCTTGACTTGCCTCTGTTTCCACATAAATGCAGCATTTATGTTCTAACACTTTTCAATAGTTGGCATTTCCTTACTTGCCCCAGATTGCAGAGAAATAAGGAGATAAATTAAGGTGACAAAAACATCACAGAGGGTTTTGGGGATGGATTCTCTTTTACAGTGTTGATATTTACCATGTTCCCTCAGGCAGTTTGGGATTTCCCATGAGATTCACTTAAAAAATGGAGATTTTATAAAACCTAAGCACACTATTCCTACTTGTTTGACATTTGGGGTTTTGGGGTTCAGTGGTGTGTTGGAAGGGAAGAAACCCAACCAGACCAGCCTGAATACTTTTTCCATTTATAAGAAACAACAGCAAGATGGAAAACCAATCATTCCTGCTCTTCCACTTCAAAAAATCTCAGTTCTGTGGTGCCTGGACTTCCACACTCTTTTCCTTTTCTTCCCAACCAACAGCTCTGTTTCACCTCCAATATGAAAGAACCTCAGACCACAAAGTATTTTCACATTTAGCCAGCAGATAAAAAGACAATCTCCCTCTTGCTCCCTCGTGTTCCATGAAATGTCTTTTTAATTATGGTGATTCTACCTCGGTAGCTTTTCCACTATAATAAGCCCTTCCCTGTCAGAAGGAGAGACAATAATAACAACAAGCCCTGCATTAGGAGGAAACATTTAAGCCCTCCATGCCAAGCTCGCTGCCATCTCTTAATTAGCACAGGCCACTGGAGCTGGTTTTGCTCCTCTTGGAAGAGAATTATTTTTGCAGCTGATAGTTTATGCCTCTTTAATCAGAGCTGCAGAAATAACCCACTAATCACCCCGTTTCAACCTGAATTGAGGTGCTGAAGCTTCCAGGAAGAGCTCTGAGGATGTGTGCTCAGGACAAGGATGTAATCATGGGTCTTTTCAGGATTCATCTCCCTGCCCAAAAAACAATTCCAGGAATGAACTACCAACGCGGAAAACTCTACGTCAATTTCTTCATTCATCCCCGCCCACCTTCTACCTCTGTGTAATTTGATTTGCTGTTAGTATTTCCAGCCAGAATTAGATCCAGCAGCAAGTGTAAATAGGAGTGCTGTTAGGCTGCTATTCCCTTAATAATATCTCAGAGAAAAATCCAGCATCTCTTAACGGCAAACATAATTTACAATAAAACATTATTGCTCCAAGAGCTTTTATTGAAGTAGCAGAATCAACCTTCCAGTCCTGAAATGTTTAAAATGAGAAAATGCATTGCTCTGTTGGTCTTTGAGGAGTTTTTTTTAGTTTGTTTCCTGTTTGTTAAAGCTTTGGAACATGAAAACCACTCTGAGAGTGGCTGTAGCAAAAAGGTGAAAGAGCACCACAAACACACAGAGATCATTCCAAGAATACAGGGCTGATTTCCAGCAAATCTGCAGCTCAGCAGCTCCTGGAAAATATTCTGGGCTAAATCTGTGAATGGTTTCATGACTTTTTCCATTGGTCAGTCACTTTCAGCACAATGGTTTAGGCTCAGCTGCTCACATTTGGGTGCCTTTTAATACATTTAGCCCTAGAAATTTATATTTACTGCGGCTAAAAGGAGGTATTTGTTAAAGGTGGTATCAGATTTTATTTTTATTTAATCTGTTTGCACCATCATCATCCTGAATTTCTCATATTTCAGCCACCCTGTGTGTAAATCTTGATCTTAGAGGAATTTTTCACCACCACAATTGCAGGGATTTTGTGATCTTGTTTTCTGATTTCAGTTTTCACTATTATTTTCCCTGTGAGAAAAGAAAATTCAGGGAAATAACCCCTTTCATGATCTCACACACACACAAAAAGGGCCAAATATTGAAATAATCACTATAATTTTTGCACCAGGAAACCAAAAGCACATGCAAAGTTGGTGTGATCAGAGCATGTAAAGATGCCACGTGCCTGAAGCTTCAAGTCACAGTTATTTTGTCAGGATGCAAGAATTATTCACCAATTTTTCAAAGAATTCATCTGGAAGAATTAAAATCTCTTTATACAGTATTAACTGCCAGGAAAAGGAGATCAGTGACTGTGTAGAAATGACGAACTGCTCAGCACAGAAAACTCTCTGTTAAAAATATAAATGGAATTATCCCTTTTCAAGAGGAAATCTATGGATTTATGTTTTCTGGCCTGACCACTATAATTCCAGAATTTTTCTTACAGTTTTTGACAGACTGGTGGAGAAAGCAGGGGAAGGCAAATAAAACTGTCTTTAAAATAAAAGGAATTTTTGGCAAATAAAGGAATTTAACTCAATAGGATCTTGGAATAGGCAAATGCCCTAAATCTCAAAGCTTGCCCTGTCTGTGCCTCATGGAACATTTCTTTATTCCTGCTCTCCTGAGTGTAAATCAGTTGTAACACTGAGGGAGTTTTTATTTACATGCTATTTGTGAGTTTTTCAGTGTTGATCAGTCCTAAGGCTGATGTGGTTTTCACCCAGCTGTTTTTATTGGGGTTTTGCAATAAGAATTTTCTCACATTTTTCAACACAATATTGTGTTACACTGTAAGAAGTAGGCTCATTCTCTGATTATAATTGTGCAATACAATCCCTATTACACTGTTCTCTAGAAAAACACAAAAACATAAACAAAACCACTTTGTGGTTGAATTCTCTGGTTTTGGTTTTGATTTTAATGCCAGAGACTGATTGACCTCCTGTTTCCCTGAGGTAATTACATTTCTGGGTAAATACCAGTGCTCTGATGACCACAGCTTGATCTGGAATACCTAAAAGAAAGTTTCATCCCTGTAAGAGCAGATTCTGTCTCATTTGAGGGTTCTGACTCAGAAATCTTTAGTTACAGCATTTTGCCCTCTCAGAAATTGAATCAATTATTTTCCCCTATGTACAACTTGCAGTCCTTGGCCTTGAGCTCACAAAGTTTCCCTCATGGGAAAGATTTTGGTTCCTGTTATGATTTCCTTTGTCTTTCACTGTCTTTTTACAAAGTGCCAGCACTCAGAATAATGAGTCCCCAGTGAGCAGATCACATAAAGGATTTATGTGTTGGGTTCATTTATAAGTATAGGCAGTTGCATAAAGGATCATGGTAAAATGAAAATGGTAAATGGTAAAATAAAAATCAGAAAATTTTCATCAAGAAGAGATGCTTAAGCATGTCCTCTTCTTTCATTATAAATAAAAGTATGGCCTGAGAATTTCAGGTGTACATGTATACAACATAAAACTTGAAGAAGGAGAGAAGAACCTCATTCTTTCTAGGATCAGGGATGAATGGATGAATTAATTAACCAATGAGGAATGATGGCTGGCAATGCATCAGACTTGTATCTGTAATTACTTCTATTTGATATTGTTTATTAAATAACAGGTATTTTTAAAAAAATGGAGTATTTACATCTTACAATCTTGCTCTGTGTGCAATCTTTAGCTAATCAAAAGGCAATCAGTCCTTTTCTAATTGTCCTCTTAGATGGCTCTGTTTACACTGTCCCATGACTATTAAGAAATTGGGGTTTGGGTTAAACTGAGTGGGATGTGATATTTCACAAAGCTGAGATTCTAGGCAGAAATGCTAAAAAGGTTGTGTTGAATGACAGGAAGAGCTGGAACACACCAAAGACTTTGTTCTTGTTGTTTTTTAGAGAAAAGAGTGGTGGAGTCTTCTGTCCACTGCTCAGAGAAAGATTTGTCTCATAGGTAACAGAGCTGAGCACATTTCCTTGTGGCTGAGGTGAAAAATAACACAGGAAGGCACAGAAACAACTGATCTCCCATCATTTTTGGCAGCACAGCACTCTGATTTCCCACCAACAGGAAAGTTGTGGAGATCCCACAGATCTGAATCAGCTCTTGTGACAAATCTGCTTTTTTATCACCTTCCCTCCCAGAGTAGCTTCAAATCATGTTTGTATTGACACCCATCTTTAAAATCACCACAGAAACTGCACTCTCTTAGCAGCAGGTCTTTTACCACACCCAGAAAACTCTAGGGTAAACTTTGTGATTCTTTACATGTTCTGAGCTCTTTAATAAGGGAGTCACAATGTGATTGTAAAGTCACGGACATAAATCCTTTCTTATCGTGAGTCTGAGCATAAATAATGGAAGATTTAGTTGTGGGGTTCGTTGTATTATACAGAAATACAACCAGCAAGGAACAAAAAATCTTATGAAAATCTTCTGTCAGCAAAAGACCTTTTTTTTTTTTCTCTATGTAAAATTAAAGAATTTACTTTAAATAGAAGAAGTGAAGTCTTCCACCAGATGATACAACTATGCAAGAAATTCTGTGTCCTGAGGAAAAACAGTCTGGGATGGTGTGGACAATAGGTTTAGGTAAGGAGTTTAGGTAAAAAGGAAAATAAATTTTGATAAAGGAAGCCAGGCTTTGCAATTCAATTTATCTTTGAGAAACACATGGCAAGGGATTCCTCTTAGTGAAGATGAATGTGAAAAGTCAGCCAAAATCAGATATCTGGTCTGGCTGGGATTTATCTCATTTGATTTCAGGGCTTGATTCATTTCTCCACACAAAGGAATCTGGTTCCCTTTGCCCAGGCAGCCTCGACCTGCCATGCCTTCAGTGTCCCTGTGTCTTGTTAAATCAGGGAATCCCAAGCTGGGGAAGGGTGGAAATGAGGCTGGAGATGTCTGGTGCAGCCTCCTGCTCCCCAGGGCTCCCCAGAGCAGGTTTCTCAGGATTGAGTCCAGATTGCTCTTGAATATCTCCAGTGAGGGGCACCACGTCCTGTCTGGACCTCACTGCTCAGGGAAGAAGTTCTTCCTCACGTTCAGGTGGAATTTCTTGGGCATCAATTCCTGCCCGTTCCTCCTGTGCCTCTGCTGGGGCCCACAGGGCAGGGCCTGATCTAACCCTGACCCCTCTCTGCAAAAAGAGCAGATGATTGATTATATTATGTTATAAAGGATTTTAATTGGTTATGGCCTCCTCTTGTTGGGAAACACAGCAGAGCCTTGAAGTGTGTGAATTTAGGCAGGATCTTGGCCAATACTCGACGGACTCTGAAGAACCATTCAATGGACTAAATGCATTAAAAGGTTGTATTTTAGGTGATTATTGACCCCAAAGGAAGCTGAAACATCCAATTTGCATCTGCACACCGACATGTTGATCTAAATTTCTCAATGTTTTTAATAAATTCACCTCACACCTGCCTTTGAAGTCACAGAAAGGGACAGGATGGCTTTGGACTCAGGGTCTCCTACCACACCACAGCACAAAGGAGGCTCCCACAGGAACTGGAAGGGTAAACTGACTAATTACCTTAGGCTGGTGATTAACCACAGAGGGAGTTCACTTTTCCAGCTTACCCAGCCTGAATCAGGCAGTCATAACCCAAAGTGTGGAGTGTGTGGAATTTCACCCCTCAAGCAAACACCCAGAGCTGAGCTCTCATCCTTCCCTCCTTTCAGAGATGCTGGTGGAGAGGAGTAGGCCCTGAGGAAATTATGATTTTTTCCTCCATAGACATCCAAATTATGTCAGGCAGATTGCATTCACTGGTGTCTGTGACTGTGAAAATAACCCAGAATAATCAGTTCACATTCACATTCTTAATGTCTGAAATTGGGTGAGGTGAGTACTGCTCTAGGGGGTGAGGTGAATCCCCTCTGCAGTCATTGGAGAAATTGGGATAATCAGAGGGAAAACTCTGGAAAAAAGATGTCCTTTTGGTGCTGAGGCACTGGCACAGGGTGCCCAGAACAGCTGTGACTGCCCCTGGATCCCTGGAAGTGCCCAAGGCCAGGCTGGACAGGGCTTGGAACATCCTGGGATATTGGAAGCTGTCACCCCATGGCAGGGGGTGGAATGAGATGAGTTTTAAAATTCCTCCCAACCCAAACCATCCTGGAATTCCGTGACTCTCTCTTTTAAACATAAAAGAAGCAAAGACCAGTACACACCAGTAACTAGACTTCTGTGTTGTTAAAAATAGATTATTCCTGTTTACCCAAATCTGATTTTATAGGCTCAATCTATACCTCGTGGAAACATGAATATTTTCATGGCCCCTAGAAAGAGAGCAAGCTGAGTCTTAAACCTGCATTTTAGTGAATAAAAATCAGGGTTGTTCTCCTCTTCTTGGAAAAGAAACAGAATTGAAATTGAGTTGAAGTGGCCGGAGGAAAGCAAGGAAACCAATGAATAATACAATGAATAAAACAATTTCTGAGGACAGCAACAGCTGGTCTGTCAACTCTTTAGAGACTATTAATAGGAATGAAGATTTCATTGTGTGTCACTGGGAAAAGTTACTTCCCTTAGGTTGGAAAAAATAACTTGCTTATTCTTGAGTAAAATGGAAGTAGAGAAGGGATCGCTGACAGATTTGTTTTTTTCAAGTAGAAATGCTGGAAAGATTAAAGGAGTTTATTTTTAAAAGAGTTAAATACTATATTTGTGGAAGACGAGTACAAATCAGATATGTGTTTCAAATTCACAAAGCCCCTTAGATACTTGGGTGAAATTAAGTTTACAGATCAAAACAGGTAGGACAGAATCCACATAATCCAAGGCTCTGTGATTTCTGCCTTTGTTTTGGAGGTGTCCCTGGGGTCAGGCCAAGGAACAGGAACAGAATATGGGCACATCTGGAGTCAGAGCCCCAGGACACTGCACCAATCAATTTCACCCAAGAAAAACAGTAAGGAGATAACACAGGGAGGGTTTACAGGGAACATCAACTGGATAAATTATCCTTGTGCAGCTCCAAGCACTCACCTGATATTTAGTGCCTTCCCTTTTTAGTGCTTTCCCTTTTTATTCAAACCCAGCCTTCAGTTGTTTTATTTTCCTGATTTTCCTGATTTCACCCCTCTGCCTCAAACACCCCACAGAGATCACTCTCAGGAATAAAACCTCCAGCCTTTTTTTATAACCTCCTTTTGTTAAATACCATGAAGTTTTGCTGCTAATTACAGTCACAAGATGTTTCTCAGTAACTCCATGTTCTGCCTGAGCACTGAATTATGTACTGTCTGTAATTGCAGCCTCCTTCTCATAATCCCAGGGCTTTTTGTTTTGCATCTTTAGTCAGATTTATCAAAGGATTGTTTAGAAATGTCGATAAATTCACCTTTATGCTCTGGCTGATGGCTCATGCTGCAGCCTGGGGCTGGGGCACCCAATTTTCCAGCCTGGTGGAGGAAATTCAGGTGCATTTCAGGAAGGTTTTTATTATGAAAAACCCATTTTCAGGTAACATATGGTATCGAAACCTCATTCTCCAGCTTCCACAGAGGTGCTCAGCAGCTCAGCAAATGTCAAGTCATTTTCATTAAATGGCACCAATTGATTCAGAATATCCATGAGGGGGATTAGGAGGAATCTCAGGTCTGTTGCCTCATTGATTAAGTTTCATACCAACACAATGGCTCGTTGTTGTTAACAAGAGGATGTTTTTATGCACATCTGTTGTGTTCTGAGCCCAGGTTGATGCTGTGGAGCAGCAGTAAAACAAAGGTGGTTCTTATCTTTGATTAGTTATCCTGTAATTCTTGGAGAAAAAAAAAACAACAATGCTTAATTAGAGGCAATTTATCAGGAAAGGACCTATTTTGTGATAAAAAGTAGCAAAATGAATCAGAGCATACGAAAATTTTATGAGAAATAAGTATGATTTCTTTCCTGAATTATTTAATTATCGGATCTTTGGGTACATACAGAGAAACAGCAAAGAGTAAAATGAATAGAGCAAATTGATATGATGAACAGAAATTAGTTTTTAGACTAAATAAGGTTTTAAGGATCTGTTTAAATTAATGAAGGGATGTTAGAAGACTGAGGAAATCAGAGACTTTAATGTAGGTGAGGTTCATAACATTAATTACAATGAGATGTTACAAAAACCCAATAAAAACAGGATTGATTTCCTTATTAGGATGGAAAAATATTCTTACAAGAGGAATTTCCAGCTAATTAATTTAAATCTCAAGGATGGGAATGTGGACTGCATTTTTGATCAGCTGGAGATGGGTTAGGAAAAGCAGATGGAGGAGAGGAAACGTATGAGAAAGTAAATATTGAGAGATCTGGTCTGCTTGAACAAGCAATGCCTTCTCCTAAAAACTGCTTGCAAATAGTCATGACAAAAAACTATGTAAAAAAAAATTAAAAAAAAAGAAAAAAAGTGATTCACACTTGCATTTGCTCCAAGCTGGTTGTGATGATCCAAAAAACCTCATTTAAGTGACCTTCAAGGCATTAAATAATAGAATCCAGGTGAAATACTGGAGGCTGGAATGCCACACATTTTCCTTCAGTGGCATTTTCTTGTTTACAGTCTGGCTCCTTAGAGAAATTCCCTTTGAAACACAAATTCCTGAGCAACAACGCCCTGAAATTTGAGTTGTGAGGGGAGAGGGTTGGGGCCAGAGCTCCATCCCCTGACCCAAATTATTTTGTTATTCTCTGATCTTGTGTATTTGAGTTGGTTGGATAAAGTTCAGCAGGGATTATGAACTGTTCCTGTCCTGGGGGTGTTTGATAGGTCTGCACTTTGCATTTTTCTTTGCATTAGAAGTAGGAACTGCCTGACACCATGTGTTGCCTGCCTTGTAGTGGGGTCCTAAATTTATTCCAGTGTGACAGGAACCACCTTGCTGACCAGTGAAAGTGGCCACAGTTTTAACTTTGTCATTACAGATGGGGAAAAAGTCAAAATCAGACCTTTTTTTTTTCTTTTTTCCCCAAAGTTTTAATCTTATTATTTTCTCACAAATCTGATTTTTGGAATACCACTTGAGGCTGTGCAGGTCAGGGATCAGGTGCCATCTTGCAGTAATGAAATACAAACATATAGAAAAGAGAAGATTAAATCAGAATTTGGTTATAAATGTTGTATGTTTTATATATGAAATATTTAGGTGTAGCTGGAAAACCAGACACAAGACTTGCAAAAGAGCTGTACACCCAGGGACAAAGCTGAAGAAATCAATATTTCTTCTGGTGGCATTGAATGCCTATTTTGGGGTAACTTAGACAAGCCCCAAATCTCCTGACTGTACAGAACTTGTGTGCTTAACACCACTGGGAAATTATGAATGATAAACAGGATATGAAACAGCACCTCAGTCAGATCAGGGAAAACTGATTTTGTCATGTTCATAATTTTGGTTTTCCCAGGTCCTGAAAGTAGCTCAGTGCAATATTCAGTGGGGCAGGAACCAGAGATGGTGCCTGGGTCCTATGAACCCTGTGGTTATTTTTTCCCCTCTTTCTTTTTTCCCCCAAAAAATATGATGTGTAGGCAAGAAAAAGTTTTAATTTTCTTAGCACCAAGAATAAACCTGAGTTCAAGAAATCTTTGTGACACAAGGGCCAAAAATATCTTATTCAAGGTATGGAGGAAATTCTGTCACTGCACAAGATTTTCCGTCTGAGAGGAGGAGGATGCCAAAACCCAGAAACTCCATCTCTGAGTCCCAGAGGGGATCCCACGCTGTCAGACCCACTCATGATTTACCAAAATATGGATATGATCTAGTATCAGTATCCAGCTGAGATGGACAAAGACTCTTTAACCAATGAGGGTTACAGAGTGTGTGTTTATTGGCAGTGCTGGGCTGATGTGCAGGGTCACCCCTTAATTCACAGGGCCCCAAATACAGGTGAATACAGGCTTTTTATTTACAGAAATATTGAATCCAAATCCATGCTCATAACCCAGTTACCATCCACTCTCCCCTTCTTATGCTAATTAGAAAAAAGCAATTAAGCATGCATAGTTTGTCCTTTGAAATGGGTCGGTGATCTTTTTATGAGTTGGGGTCATGCAGGGAGGAAGGGATATGGCTCTTCCTCATTGTGACCTTTCTACCTTTTCAATACAAAGTGACAAATGAACCCCTGGCCATGTTTTTAGTTTCATGTTTCCAATTGGTTTCTGCTTTGCAATTGTCTTGTGTTCTTGAAGTTCCTCACAAGATTCTTTGTTTCTCATTGCAAGCCCAGCAGAACAAACATAAGGTTGATAGATAATTAGTTATTAGCTAATGATTAACTCCTAATTCTAGTAGTGCCTCTCTATTAAATTTAACAAGGATTAGTTTTTTTATTCGATTTTAACAAAAAAATAATTTTAATTAAGGCCTTGTTAATAATTTAATATCTTAAATTCTTCAAAGTTTATGCTCCACTCAGAGCCCGGATCCTTGGCAAAGCAGCATCCCCACAGTGGGAGGGATGAACGCTGCTGTCCCAGCTCCCTGCCCTGCAGGAGCAGCCGGACAAGTGAATCCTTCTCCCGGGGGATGCTGCAGAGCCCTTTTCCCTCTCCTCCCACCCGGGGGATGCCGGGGGTCTCCGCTCGGTTCGGGGCTCTCGGGGCGGGCCCTGGGCAGGTGGGGGCGGGCAGAGCTCGGCTTTTGGCAGCATCACAGCAGGCAGAGGCAGCGGCAGGAGCCGGCGGGGCTGCGGAGGATGCGAACTTTGCGCTGGCTGCTGCTCCCGCTGGTGAGTGAGTGAGTGGCCGCGGGGGTGGGGGGACCGCACATCTGGCTGCCGGCCACAGCTGGATGGCTCCGCAGCTGCCCCACTGCAGCTGGGGGGGGGGAAAGTCCGCAGAAGCTGGGTAACTTTTCTCCTGAACAGGGAGCAGGCAGAAAGAAAGAAATACAAGGAAAGGACTACGAAGAAAATTATGAGACAGAGATGTTAGAGGGAAGGGAAAAAAAAAATATCCCTGAGTTAATGTGTTGACCTAGCCCCTTTAGTTAAAATTTTGTGACCTCAGGATGCTGTTAATAAACGTCTTTTCATTTCTATTCACTAAAATTGCAGTTTGCAGAGGACAGAAGAGCATCCCTAAATCAGAATGGCTGTAGCAGACAGAAAGGGACAGGTCACTGTCCCAGCTGTCCTGAGAAAGGTGGCTTTGCAGGACAAGGAGGGTAACTAGGAAGGAGTAGTTCCTCCTGAAGGATGGGGGACATTTACCTCTCTGGCAGGGCACGGATGGTTTCGGTGCTGAAGGTTTCTGATGGCACCGAGCAGGAGCATGAACTGTAATGCCACTGGAAATGCCTGAGGGCAGCAGCTGAGGCTTCCCACAGGGAAGATGGATGAGCACAGGGACACAATCCAGGCAGGGCTGTCCCTCCCTGATCTCCACGCTCCACCACTGGCATTGCCTGGGATGCTTAACAAAAATTGGTGCAAATCCAAGGACGGTAATTTCTCTTCCTTGCCCTCAATCCTCAGCCTCAGGGAAGTGTTTAGAACCCTTCCTCTGGGTGTGATTGCCAGTTAACTCAAACTTTACTCATTTCACAGTGAAATGTTCAGCGTGGGCTGGGATTAAGGAGCCTGCTGGACTCAGGAGGGAGAGAGTCACCATCCCAGGAAACATTCCATTTTGTCCTGAGAAAGCCAGATGGAGTGGGCACTTCTCTAGGGCCTGCTTTCCTCTGCAGATAACTGTGAGAGCTTAAATTACAGACTGATCCTGACCTTTCATTTAGAAATAGTGAGAGATGAGATGTAAATTTTCACACCTGCATAACCTCTGGATCTTTACACACATCTCTGCATTCACACAGATTTTTGTACGAGGGATAGATTGTGGGTCCTTGCTATGAAAACCTGGCCAGCGTAGCTATTATCATGTGTAATACCATTCTTTCTTGCAAAAAGGGTTAGACTGCTGCAGGTAAAGTGATTTTGGCATCTGGGCCAGCCTTTTTACACCTAATAGAGGCACAACTCATTCTTGCAGCTGTCAGCAGAGTGGAGCCGAGCTGAAGTGATGGATGGTGCACATCTGCCATACATCATTTTAATATTGCAGCATATTGCAGCAGGCTGTGCCCATCAGAAAAGAAATTCTATAAACTGCGTGATCTACACAGCTTTTGGCCTCAAAATATGAACATCAGCTCCATGTCTGGTGAGAGGCAGCGCTCTGAATGTCAGTGGGGTTTGAGTCTCAGTCTAGGTCTCTTTGCATGTTCAGTTAAAGAGTCAGGGAAGGCCTGAGACCCTTGGGATGTAGTGAGGAAATAATCCTTCCCTATTTCAAAGGATCATGAGAGCAGAGAAATAATTCCTGTATGGATTCTGCAGATAAGTCATTAATCAGATATGAAAATAAACCAGAGGGCTAATCCTGAAAACTTCCTCTGTGGAACTGGGTACAGTTACCTCCTGTCAGCTCCACGGGGATGTTGCAGGATATATTTTGTGCCTTGCAGAACAGAGTCCTCAACACTAAAAAAATCACCATTCCCTGGTAAGTGACAAGGAACAGAGAGCAGTGGAGGTTGAAATGCCTAAAAATGACTTTTCCTGTCTTGAAGAGTTCAGCGTATCAGGAAGCAGAGGACAAGGAGCAGAAAAGACTCTGCCTTCACTGCTCTTCCTGCTGTGCTAAACTGCTTTCCTCTTCAAACACTGACATTTCCCAGTTCTGGGAAGGGCTTTAGTCTGATCTAATGAATGGAGGTGAGACTGTGAGCACAGGTGGGTCACCACTGAGCTGTACATTCCCTTCAGCAAAGTATTTCTTGTGTTAATGGACGTATGGAGCCAAGCCCATGGCAAGATGCTGAGCTCCCAGTAAAATTCATGTTTAATTTGTGCTTCTTCCACCAGTCTGGTCCCTGCAAACCTTCAGTTCCTCTCCATGGGGAGCTGGATGTGTGGAATAATCTGGTTTTAGGTGTTTTTTTTAGCCAGGAGGGAGTTAATGGGGTGAGACAGGCTCCTGTACAGGCAGTCACTGTCCTCATGCAGGTGTCTGAGCAAAGCAGGAATCCTTCCCTGGAACTGCTTGTCTGCTTTCACTGATCATTAAGGGATGCTTGATGGGGAATTTAGATTAATCATCTACAATTAACTGTCTAAAATTAGGAATCTGGTCTAAAGCTACTCATTGAGCCTCCTTCAGTGTTACTGGGAAGAGATAGAAACACTCCAAGAATACAGATCAATTAAATGAGCTTGCTGTAAGACTTTGATTTCCAGGTTTCAGGACTTTGGGATTAGATGACATGAAACTCACCTGCAGGCAAAAAAGTGATACAGAAAAGGAGAAATTTCTCTTTAATTTACAGGAATACTTGCAATAGGAGAAAATGGGGATCCTCAGTTATTAGTGTTCTGTTTTTCTTCAAGCATTAGTAATAATTAAATGCTCTACCCAATTTAGCAGAGCACTGATAAATTAATTTTCTCAAGGTAATACTAATTACACAGCATTCATAAGCAAAATAAATTAGTATGGCTGTGCTGTCTCATAAAGAATACCTATGAGTGGATAAATATAATGACATACACAGATAAATATGTATAGCAAGTGCTGTTCTCTATAAGGTCGTGCAGTTAAACACAGTCATATAAATACAGTCCAATCCACAGAGGAGCATTCAAGCATTGCTTCAATGTCTTGAAAACAATATTGAAAATATGTTTCTCTAAATGACTGTGAGGCAATCAGTGTCTCAGCTTCCCTTCTTCCATAGGTAATCGAGTTAGAGAGAGAAAACAAACACAGAAAATATCCTCTAGGTAGTCATTTTCAGCCAAAAAGACTCCTGAAATAATCTATTTAACTGACTGAAGAGAAAGATTGGAAATGAGGGTTTAGCTTTGGGGTTGGAAGCTTCTGGGACCAGGATGGTGTCAGAGCTGGAAGCCAAGGGCAGGACTTTGTGTGAGAGCTGAATCCACGGCTGGGGACTGGATTCTGTCTCTGCTGGGGTGACCTGGTGCTTTTCAGAGCCCACAGTGGGAAACATGGCTTGGGGATGGTGGAAAAAACCTAAATGGATGCACTTGAGCTTGTAAGAGTTGAGTTGACTTCTTTTTACTGCACAAGAAATCTTTATTTTTTATAGTTTCTTGTTTTCTGACAGCACACAGCGCTACACATACGGCATTATAAATATCCCAGAATTATTTACAGGCCAGGGCTTGGGCAGTAAGGTTTTTATTGCAGTGACTGGAAATGTTGCTATGAAATGGACAGCAGCTCATGGAGCTTGGGGTGGGCCCCAGATCCCTCTAAAGCAAATTGGAAATTTGAAAAATGTGAAAAAGCAAAATGTGAAAATTGCCTTCAGTGTCCTGCGCTCCCCAGTCTCAAAGATTTTGAATTAGCACTTGTTTTTTTGAGGAGCTAAGCAGATGGAAGGTTTAGATGAAATGCATTTAACAGACTGGGAAGTTTGTGGAAAAGACTGAGGTTTTCTTTGTCTGTTTTTCAACCTGTCTTCAACTTTTTCTTTTTTTTTCCATGAATCTTGCTCCATCTTAAAAGCCTTTCCTGCCCATCAAAATTTCACTAAAAAAATATGTGTATTTCAAAGCATAGCCTGATTCTCCTGCCTGATATATTTGGCAATCATGGCCAAAGGATTTTTTTTTTCAGGACTAACTGAACACTTCATTCCACACTTAAATATGGGGATGCAGGAGTTGTCTTTGCTGTGTTTTTCAGTATTCTTAAATCCCAGGTGCGTTTTAATCCTCCAAGGTGGGAGTCCATGTGTGACATGAAAGGCAGACAACCTTGTGTGAGGGAGAACTAAAATATTCAGGCATCAGGGTCATATCAGAAGAACTGGGGAAGCACAGGCAGCGGGAATTGGGAGCACAGGATTAATTTCAGAGCATATCTGAGATGGGATCTGAGTGAATGCAAGCTGAGGAGACAGAGGCAGAAAGAACAGTGATAAATATTCTCAGTCAATGATTTATGTACACAAAACCTATTTGTGAGGCTTTAGGATTGCAGTTCATCGGAAGCTGAAACAGATCACTGGAAAGAGCCTTCAAGTTCTTGAAGCCTTCTCATCTTGCCAATGAATTCAGCCAATTCTTCGAGCTTTGATTAATTTTGAAAAAAGGCTGAGTGTTACTGCTGGCTCTTTGATCCCATAGAATTGCTTTTTCAAAGGTGAATAATATATTCAGTGCCCAGCTTTGAAGCACTTCCCTAATTTTCAGAGAGCACAGAAAATGTTCCTACTTTTCCCCAAGTGTGCTAATGGACTTCTTAATGAGTGAAGATCTGCCTTTTGTGTGACATCTAAATTACAGTTTTTCTACCCCCACTGCAGCTTAGGGGCACCATTTTTGAATGGACTCTCAGGAAAGATTGCTTTTAATTAAATTGCACTAAGTGTGGCATGAGGATGTTGCTAGAACTGCTCCTCCCAGTGCTTGCTAAATCTCCTGTTGTCCAACATAAGTACATCAAAGCCCAAAGTGCCTTTACTTTGATTTTTCTGTGCAGGTTTGGGGAAATGAATAAACGATCATGGAACAGAGGAAATAGAAAACAATGTTATACTACTCCCAGTGAATAAACCACTTAAGGTTTTGGTGAAATAACCTTACAAGAAGTGAAGAAAATGAAGTCTAAAAGTAAATGCAAGCCCCACATTTGTCTCTCTAAACTGTCTCAGGATTTTAGCATTCTCATGGTTGTCATAGGTAATTTTTAGTGGTCACTGTGTTCCAGGCAAGATTTTTATTGTGGTAAAGACTCAGAGTCAAAACACCCCTGTGAATTTTGACTCAAATTGGTCAGTAACATTCAATGCAGTTAAAAAACCCCCTTTGTGTTATGATACACAGGAATGCAAAGCTCAATTCCTGGAGGACTGCCCACAGCACTTCCTGAAATCTCTAAGTTTTATGTGTAAATTTGCAATGAAAGCACCCCACTGTGATTTCCAGTGAGAGTCAGGCCAGGTTACTGCTGAGATACTGGGAAATATTGATCCAAGGAATAACATTTTAAATCAGCTTCTTCCACCTCTGGCTGTGTCTGGGGACGCTGTGCCAGATTGGACATGTCTGCTCCGATGGCTCTGCTCTGCTCTGGTTCCTAAATTTTCCTTTTTTTATGGTGAGCAGGAGCTACTCTTTTCCTACTAAAGCCACCTTTTCAGCAGATGCCTCCCAAATTGCCATAATATGTCCCTGCACCAAATGCAGAGCTCCTGATTTCTAGAAAGCCCCATCACCCAACCCCTGTAGGCAGATTAGAGCAAAAACTTTTCACTCAAGGCACTGTGAAGCTAATAACAGAAAATAACCCATAGACAACAAATCCCAAGTAATGCTCTGCCCACAAGGCTTTTCTTTAACTATGCAATGGTTTAATGTCTTTCTTTTTCTTAAAGCCTGAGGAAAACCGACAAATTGAAGCATCATCACTGCTCTCAGTTTCTTGTATATGTCTCATTTTTTCTTTATTTTTTTTCTGTCCAACAGTGGCATTACTTTCAGTGAGGTTGCATGATTACAAATTAATAACACCTGCCTTTTTTTTGTTTCTAAATGGAAAGTCTGTGGGTTACATCTGAAACAGGGCTTGGTGTTGGTTTTCAAACCCTGAAGTGTCAGTGATATTTTATCTCTGCACTGGCCTATCATAAAAATTCTGGACTTGAGCACATCCAGAGGAGACAAGGAGGCTGGTGAGGGGCTGGGAACACAAACCCTGTGAGGAACCACTGAGGGAGCTGGGGGTGTTTATCCTGGAGAAAAGGAGACTCAGGGGTGAGCTGATCACTCTCCACAGCTCCCTGAAAGGTGGCTGTGGGCAGCTGGGCTCGGTCTCTTTCTCCAGGCAGCACTGACAGAACGAGAGGTCACAGCCTCAAGCTGTGCCAAGGGAAATACAGGTTGGACATTAGGAAAAAGGAAAGAATAATAAAGTACTGGAATGTTCTGCCTGGGGAGGTGGTGGAGTCACCATCCCTGGATGTGTTTAACAAAAGACTGGATGTGGCACTCGGTGCCAGGGGCTGGTTGAGGTGTTGGGGCTGGGTTGGACTCGATGATCTTGAAAGTCTCTTCCAACCCAGTCATTCTCTGATTCTGTGAATTCCTGTGGTTGTAGCCCTGCCAAAGCCAAATCCAGTAAATCCCAGAAGGAAACAAACTTTGAGCCAATGGTTCATTGCTCTGAGTGTCGCTGGGATTGACTGCAGTACCACCGTGGGTACCAAAGCATCCCAGAATGGGTTGGAATGGATCTTAAAGATCATCCAGTTCCACTGGATCCCTGACATCTCCCACTATCCCAGGCTGCTCCAAGCCCTGTCCAGCCTGGCCTTGGACACTTCAAGGGATCCAGGTCAGTTCTGTGGGAACCTGTGCCAGCACCTCCCCAACCTCTGAGTACCACTACCAGTGGATAAGGATTTCCAAAAGAAACCATCAAATCATGTTTTATGATGATTTATCCCCATTTTCAGAGGCAGGAGGCAGGACTACATTGTTGTTTTAAGAATTAAGCCTTCTGATCTTGTTTTTATAGTTTCCAGCCACTTTCTCAGGAAAGTAACTATAAACATAGATGTTCATGCATTTCATTAAAGAAATGTTTTTTGATGGACATTTTTCATGACCAGTGTGGTTGGGGAGGTCATAACCTACCTATCCAATCCCTGGTCGTTGTTGAGAATCTATAAATATTGAAAGGACAGAATAAACCTCTCTCTTTTTTCTGTCACACACATTGAGCTGTGTGAATCATTTTGTGTCCAGCAGTGACACTACATGGACCTGTTTTAGCAATTCCTCTGTGTAAAGCCAAGGCAGTTCCACCTCCCCAGGGGTGGGGTAGGAGCTTCCCCAGCCATGTAAACAAAGAACCTCTCCATTTTTCCAGCAGCTCTGATGAGTGATGGTGATTGAGGCTCTGGTTCAGCAGGTGTGCATTTACCAGAGGAGAGAAGACAGGAGATGCAGCCTGCCTTGAGCAGGAGTCTGGCACCCTCACTCTGTGTCCCTCATTCCACCTGTGAACTCTCTCAGGCTGACTTTTGGAGAAAAGATAACTCTTCCTCCTCGGAATATTTTCCACAACTAATCCTGTGTGTTTCCACCATTCCCAGCACTTCTGGCATGAGGTGGGAGTTAATTTAACCCACTTCTCCTCAGTGCTCTTTTACTAAAACCTTTCAAATGTTGTGGTTTGTTTTCAGGTTGGGTTATGAGTGGCTGTTGCTTTCAGGCCTTTCAGCAGAGGACTCAGTGTAGATGGTACAGCATCATCTCAAATTTTCATGACTTTTCAACATCAAGCCTAAGAATATTCCAAATGCAACAGTATTCCAAATATTCCAAAACCAACAGTAACAGAATCCAGGAATTCCAGAAAACAGAGGGGTGGATTTTTCCAGCTGTCCAGCTGGATCCACCTTTATGAACTGAAATAGTGAGAGATTTATGGAACAATTATTTTGTTACTTCTACTCAGAGAATTCATTTGTTGTATGAGCAAACTGCAAAGTGAAATGTCTGTTTAAACATAAAGTGATGAGCAGGGATCCTATTAACACCTGAAAATTTTCATTTCAGAATTGAGTTACTAGAGTTGAAGAGCAAAAAGTATTATTTTAAGAGTCACTCATGCTGATTTATAAAATGTATTTTGAATTACCCACCAGAGTAATATAATGCATGAAAAAGCCCCATCTCTTAACTTTCTTTTCAAACAGTGCCCCTAATCCTCTTTCTGTTCTAATATTAGCATGGATGAACCATCTCTGGGGCCTCATAATTAAGACAAGTCTGTCTATGCTACTTTAAAACCCAAATGTAGGCAGAATTTTTAAAGGTTTTTAAAGACAAAGTCGTGCTCTAATTTTTGCCCTTTTGCAGATATTATTGCTGAGAGGGAATAGCCTGCAAAACTTCCTGTAACATTTCTGTGGAGGTTAAAAGAAATCCTGGTTTATCTGCTCACTGAAAACATTTTGAAGGCCAATAAATCAGTTTTTTTGAGTTTGAAAAGGCAGTATAGAAGTGATGGTTACATCTTACTTTTCAAAGTCATTAGAGGTTAAAACAGCCTGGAGTCTTCCTCAAAAACATGTTGGAAAGTCTTCAATCCATCATTTTCCATTAAAATCCCTGGTAACCCTCCCCTGAGCTCCTGGCTTTGTCTTGAATAGGATAGGTTAGAAAGAAGCAAGCAACAAACCAAAAAAAAAGGAGAATTTCTATCTCATATTAGACTTTCTATGTCTTGAAGAACCCAATTTCCCAGAAGAGGCCTTTGGTCCAGTATCCAGTTCTCTGAATACAGTTCAGTGGCTTTCTTTACTCAGTTTAATTCAGTTTCCTAAAGAGGGATGTGTAGAAGCATTTGAGACATCGAATAATGCATTTGAGACTT
>NC_031769.1:2941156-2970083 GCF_001522545.3 Parus major
TCAAATAATGCATTTGAGACTTCAAATAATGCATTTGAGACATCAAATAATGCATTTGAGACTTCTGCATGGGGCTGACAAATTAATGCAGGTCTACACAAGAGGGCTGAGATGCTTTCCAACATCCCAAACAACGCCAACCATTCCTGGGGGACTGAAATTCATCCTGGAAATTCCCAAGGACTGCAGAAAAAGCTGAGATAACAAATCAAGTGTAGACACTGACATGCAGTTTCTTTCTGTTTTGATTTGTTTTTGCAGAGGAAGCCTTTTTGGGGCTGTGTGGGTTTTTAGAACATCTTCACAATCACAGGAGTTGTGATACAGGAGTACAGGGGACATGAAACTTGCTGGAGGGGGAGATGGAGGTCAAGCAAAATACGTGGCAATAAATGGGACTAAATACCTGTAGCTAAAAGAATGAATTTAGACCTTGTTCAACAACTGCTGTCTAGAAATCCATTTAGCTGTTTAAATGCACCTTAATCTGTGAGATAAAAAAAATTCCTTTAATTTCCCAATTTAATCCCCAAATCATTAATTTTTTATCATTTCTTCAGCTGTTAAAATGGAAGCAGCTCCCTGGTCTAAGGTGTTTGCACCTCAGATAACACATTCATAGAATTTTTCAATCATTCAGATTAAACTATGGCCAAGACTATAATTCTTTAAGTAAATTTATTTGATTTTAGTTGGTTTAAGGAGAACAAATATTTCTGTGGTCAGGCTGTGTTTAAGTTTGGAGAACTTGATGTGAATAATCCCACAGCTGGTGGATTCATTCAATTTTCACCAGCTGAAAATCCAAAAACTGTGACTGTCATTTAAGTTTTGTTAAAATATAACTGCAAAGGAGATAAAAATGCCCAGATTGCAGAAGAGATGCTGCATGAGCATGATTATTATGGTACACTGAAAAATCAGTATGAAATGTGGACAAATTAATAATTATTTGGGATCACAGACTCCTCCTGCCATTTATACATTCTATTTGTAAAAATCCCCCAACTTTAGCTGGAGTTTTCACATTCACAGACCTCAAGATATCAACCACAAGGTACAAACTGGCTTTTCTCATTCTGATAATCACAGAAGTCCTTGGGGTCTTTTTGTCTTTCTCTTGCCAAGGTTACAGGAATCCATCCAGAATGCAAAATATTCCAGCAGGTGGTCAAAGAGGAGGCTCTCTGCTTGGAACACAACGAATCTGCCTCACCTGATCTTAAAGGTAAAAAAGGTCCTGATGGGCATTCCCTGCCTTGGAATGTCTCCCATTAATGAAATGTTTGGTGTGTTCTTTATTTACATCCAAAACTCCAAAGAAACTCCCACTGAAGATCCCACTGAAGTTGTATCATCTTGGGAATCCTTCCAGTCTGGTGAAAATATTCTTTTTTTGGGGGAAAAAAAAGTTAAAGAAAGACCCAAACTCTTCAAAATAATAAATTTTTACAATTTTAGACATTATTTGTTTGCTTGTAAAGATTTTTTGTGGTGGTGTCCAGAAGTCTATCACATGCTCAGATGTAAATTTAGGAAACTAAAATGAACACATAACAGAACCTGTAAAATATATCCAGAATGCTGTAAAAGGTGTTCCCTCCTGGGGTTTGGAATTGTGGAAACATGCTTAGAAATAACTCAACATGGAATTTCAAAATGTTCAGACTCTTTCAAAAATTCAGTCATATTTTATTCTGGTCAGCTTTGCTTAGAAAAATTTGTATCCGCCTCAGTGAGATTTTTCACTTCCATGAATTTTAAGATGTTTGTTTTCTGCAAAGGAATTATGAGACAAAGATACCTCATGCATTTGGTTGGGAGAGAATTATTGGAACCACTTGGAAGTCTGCCTTTAGCAGCCTGGTGAAAATCAGAGTCCAACCCCAAAATATTTCCTTTGTCTTTCATATTATTCTGCAGAATTTCCAGTCACTCTCATGTTTTATATTCCTCTTTTAATTTTGGTGCCATTTCTCACACACACTTTATTAAATTCCAAAATACCTCTTGGACACCTTTTGCACTTAGAACACACAATAACCCACTGCAAAATTTCTGATATAAATTAGGCATTTTCAAAAATTATTTGTTACCTTAATTACATTATGTCATTTCAGGCATCTTCCTCTTCAACACAAAATTAATTGCATGGTTTTAGAATCCTGTTTGTAGCAAAAGAAATAAAAACCCCTGAGAGTTCCTGAGAAATAAAAATTCCTGAGAGTTAAATATTTAAAAAAATCTTCAACCATGCCCACTCTGAGCTTCTCAAAGCTCCCATTTCCACCTTTTATTCACCAGATAAGGAAAGGCTTTAATGAAAGTCTCTTCTGGTGTTTGCAGCCTTTCTCAATATACCTTGAAACTAAATATTAGAGCTGGAAAAACAATTTATCCCAAATATTTTATCTGGAGGATAAAACTACACTAAAATAGGTAAAAGTCCATTGTTTGTGTTTCACTTTTCAGGAATTTAATGAGATAAACAAAGCATCACAGTTTGTAGAGTTAAACCTCAGCAGCCACAGAGAATCTGTCCTGGAATCAGCAGAACCCAGAGTGAAATTCCTCTAATTTAGGAGGAGATATGTAAAATAGATCAAATTAATCAAATCCTAACTCCACTTTATTTTTTTTTTCCTTCACTGTCTAAAAATTCCTGGATTCACTGTCTAAAAATTCCTGGATTGCTGAACAAGACTTAAAAATCTGTGGTGTCACCATCCATAGATACAGCTCCTGCTGCAGTGTCTTTATGGAGACTTGAGTGACTTGGACTCCACCAACCTCTTGAAAACCTTGGCATGAAAAATTCCTTTTCAGCCCCTGAACTCAGCAGTTTCCTTGATATAAACTGTAGAAGTCACTGGAAATAAATCATCTCCAAGACTTAAGACATACATGTTCTGTTCCTACACAAGGCCACGCAATTATAATTTTTAATTCCACATTGCCAAATAAAATAGATTTTTAGACCCAGCTCCTCAGATCTGCCAAGCCTTTCTAAGAAGGACCAGTTCAGCTGCTAAGTGTGAGTGTGGAGGCCACTGCATGTCTAAGTGGAACTGATATTACCTGGCTTCATTAATTTGACAATTAGCAGCTGAGTTTAGGCTGGAAGCATCAGTGAGAGCCAGGTATTTGCAGGGTGTGATTCATCCTGTCCTCAGGAAGAAGCCACCAGTATTTGGGATGAATCAGCTCTGGAAGTCTCTTGTCTGTTTCTGTTGTTCACAAAGGGAACAGAGCTGAGATTAGCTGACGTGTTTGAGGCATTTAAAATCACAGCTAATGAATGAGGGCCTCTATTTTCCCTGGAAAATTTGCTATACCAGGAATTTCATCCTCCCGAGGGTGATGTGAGGATAATTCTGTGGGAGATTCTCAGGACTATCCTTTTGAAAGCCAGAGGAACTCTGCTCAGCTCCAGGCAAGCATTGCTGCCACATTTCAACTTGACAACTTTACATTTGCCTTATCATCCACTGCAGAGACAGCAGAAAAGAATCATGGAAGAAAAATAACACCTCCCAACCCAACCCTCTGCTTTATACCCCCCTTATGACTACCTAAGAGTTTTGGTTAGAGCATGATGGGGTTTTTTTAATTGTTTCAGGCACATTTACATGCTGGCAAGTTTTCTGTGCTGCCCCCACGCCCATTTGCCAACAGCTTGAAGTCTCAGTGTGATGCAGCAGTGACAAAGCCGTGACTCACTGAAACCTCTGAAAACCCTTTTTTAGGGGACTCAGAGCCAGAAACACACCTTGTGTCATCAGCCAGCAGCCTCAGCTTTAGGGAACCTCATGAATCCCAACCAGTCAGATCTATTCCCCTTGATGGTCATTTTTTATGATGCTGAGATGTCCCCCTAGCTCGGGATGAATTTAATCCCTTTGGAAATCCGTCACAAAAATGCCATTGATTTCCTAAGACTGGGGTTCAGCCCTTATTTCCTTTAAGCCAGGTGAAATTGGTAGATTTTTAAACATGAAATAAAGAGGTTAAGGCTGAGTTTTAAGTCTGATGTATTTCAGTTAGGCTCTGTAATGAGGAACCTCAAGTAATGAAAAAAGAGTAATGAGAAATCTCAAGTGCTAATCATTATTCAACACTTTTATTTCGGTGGCTTTTGTTTGGACAGTGGGAAAGAGCTCCAATTGATTTGACTTTCGGATTGTGTCTGCTTGAATTTCAGGTCCATTCTCTCATGAGATAAGGAGGGGAAGGTCCAGCTGGAATACCAAGTGTGGGCAAGGATACATCCAAGGAGAAAAGGAAAACACTCCTTGATTTGCAGAGCTGCACATCCTGCTGTGGCTCTTCGTGCATGTCAATGAGTGGGAAAGCCACAGACAATCTCATTATGGAAGATCAAATGTGTGATGTTCTCTGTGATTTTCTTCATTTTGAGTCACTTTTTTTTTTTTGCAGGATGTGCCAGAGATTGGGATGGTTTAACCTGCTGGCCCAGAGCCACTTTTGGGGAAGTGGTTAAAGTTCCCTGCCCACGATTTTTTGAAGAATTTACCAGTACCCATGGCAAGATTTTTTTCCTATTCTTATCCTGTTTTTTTTTTATTATTATTATTATTTTAAATGAATTCTAGTAGTTGAGGATTCCTTCATATTTTCCTGATTTACAATGCTCTAATGTCAGTCAGCATTCAGTAATTATCCAGATACACATCTTGGCTTGGGGTCAATATTGACACTTTTATGCTTTGTATTGTTCTCTACTGAATTGTTTTATCCCTTTGGTGATCGAAATACGATGGACAAGTGAATTTACAGAGGAATATGTGATAGAATCACTGATTTATAAAACTGTACATTAATTAATATTAGAAAGAACTTCCTGAGGTCATCCAGTCCAATCCTCCAGTCAGAGCAGAACCAAGATCAAAACTTGTATGGAGCTTCCAGTCTGGAAAAAATGGCTCAGGGCTTTTCCCAAAATCCCCAAATATGTTATAAATGTATAATTTGATTTCCTCTGTGGAAGAAATGGATTTTCAGAGTTTATTTCCCATATGAAATGCACAAGTCCCTCTGCAACTTGAAATGACTGGGAAGATGTCCCTTGATTTTTTAATGGATAGATATATAGAATATTGTCATTCCTACAGCTAATCTCACTGAACATGACTAAACCTGTAAGTCCCTAACTTAGGACTCAAAGGGGTAATAAGAAATGGTTGCTACTCATTAAAACTTAAAGAACAGCAACACCAGCACCCGTAATTAACTTTCTGCTGTGTTTTCCCATTGCAGGTTTCCTTCAGAGGAACTGCTCACAGGAGGAATATTGGTCAGAGCCTTTCCCACCATACACCATTGCCTGTGGGTTTGATGAAGGTTCCAGTAAAGGACCTGAGGATCAGGTGGGGGTTTGATTTCCTGCTCTGAACATCTGCACAGCACCCTCTCCTGAGAAGCTGGATGCTCCACACATCTGAGTCCTGTCAGGAGCCAGTGATTACCCATTTTCAGCGCTAAACTCAAAACTTTTAGGTGTATTTAGAAGTTATTTAATGAATTAGGCTTAACATAAATCAAGGGAGCAGCAGTCAGCACTTTCCTCTTCATCCAAATGTCTCCTCTTGGTGCTAAACTCATGCTGAGTTCACCTGTCCAAACTAACAAAGACTTTGGTTCTCTGGCAGAGGTGATGTAAATCCTCATCTTGCACACATCTCCCAGGAAGCCCTACCCACCAGTCCTCAGGGACTTCTTCAGGGAAAGTTCCTTTAGATCCCTCCTCTTTGTATTGTTTTCCAGATTTTCTCTGAGTCATAGAAAAACATTTCTTGGTGGTCAACACACACCCTTAGCAGGGAACTCATTGAATATTTCCACACTTCATCTCAGGTGTTCAGTGGAGCAGAAAGTGAATATTTTTCCTATCTGAAAATCATCATTCATGCTCAATTAAGCTTCAGAATTTCTTTCACATCCACATCTTGATATGATTTAAATTTCCGCATTCTTCCTCATCATACTGGACTTCACATCTGGAGCTCAATGACCTTCTATAAATAAGAATAATTGTACTTTGCACTTTGGGGAAAGATAAATGCTTTAAAAGCTTAAATAAATGCTTAGAAAATTTAAATAACTGCTTAAAAACTTTCTAGAAAGATGCTGGGAAAAATCTGAACCGCTCAGAAGGGATAAAAGGTTCATAAAAGGACCAGGTGTATTCTGGAGCACAGTTCTCCAACCCCCATGGGTTTCTCCACAGTGCTAAACTCACTCTCCAGGTTGTTTTCTCCAAGCAGTCCCTGGATTATGTTTAACCAGGCATAATTTCTGGCTGGTCTAGGCTAAAATCAAGCAAGGAGCTATATTTATGTTTCAGCATGACAGCAGATTTCTGCACAGAGCTGCTGTCTGTGCTCTGGATGGGGTTAGTTTGTTATTCCAGTCAAATCCACAGGGTTTGACTACAAAAGGAAGATAAGATCAGCAATCTCTGCTGCACTGCACACAGAGGGAAGTGAGTAAAAATCCCAGTTGTGTCCTAAAAGAATCACTTGTTTTGTATTTTGTATCTGCAGTGAGCACTCAGGGTGTCTTTTGTATCGACTGTTGTTTCTTAATCCATCCTACAAAACCAGATAAAATTAATTGAAGCACTTTAGTATGAAATTAAATAACCTATTTACTAATTTTCATCTGTGTTTAGAAAATACTGTATAAAAGATCAGGAGTATTTCAGGAACAGCAGGATGATTCCTATCATGTCAGGGTTACAAGATCTCTTTATGAATCTACTTAAAATTGCTAATTTGTTCTCCAACCTAGAATTGCAGCCTTTTGGATAAACAGATTCATGATCAATTAGAGAACAAAGTGTCCACTGGGTTTATGAGGAAATTTGCCTGGGTTCAGAGAATTTAGTTTCTTGGGATTTTAAATAGTGAGATGATCTTGTAGTGAATCAGAATAAAATTTGCATTGTTAAGACTAAGCAAACAAGCTTTATTTTCCTTAGGACACAGGATTAGGATTTCTTAGGATATAGGTCTTAATTGAAAACAAGTGAATTATAAAGAATTTACAGTGCTACAATATACAGCAAGGAATAAACTGTTTGTCCAGAGAATTAAGGACTGAGGTGATTTTCTTGGCTTTAGCTTACCTCCACAACATGATGTAACTCTTTATCAGTGTTTCAGCTTCCCCACCTGCAAGATGAGAGTTTTATTTCTCTTTCAGCTGTAGCTGTTTATGAAAATCAATACTTACTGTATCTAGCCCAGGTCTAAAATAACAGATTCACAAATCTCCCACCAGAACGTTTCAGTGCTCCAGAGTTTTTATGTACTGACATGAGAAAAGGTGGTTATGTATCAAAGTTAATATTTTCCTTTTGAACATGTTCAGAGGGGCTCAGATGAGCCTGTGGGCTGGGAATCTTCTCTCCTGTGCAGGGTTAAGTAGGACTGAAAGGAAAACTCTTGTTAGTGGAGGTGGAGGGAAAATCCTGAAGCAGATCTTGAGCATGAAAAACAGCCCAGAGCTGGTGGGGCTGACCAGAGTGGGAAATGTGTCCCAGGGGAATGAGCACCCCAGGATGCATCCAGCACAACCACCTGCACTGGGCTGTGTCTCTTTTTCCCACAGAAATCCTATTATTCTGCATTTTGGCGTATCTACACCGCTGGCTATGCAGCATCCGTGACGTCTCTCGTTACAGCTCTAATTGTCTTTGCTGCCTTCAGGTAAATATAAATGGGATTTTTCTCAGGGTGCCTTTCTCTCAGATCCTCTGTGGTTTTGTTTTGTGGGGATTTTTTATGGTTGTTTTCTAATCATTCTAAGACATAACAGCTTTGATGGTGATGGGTCCTTCCCCAGTCACGCTGTGGTGTTTCCCTGCAGATGTTAAAACAATCAAGCTGGGCAGTATCTCTTAGAATCTCCTTACTGGCATCAAACAGTGGAAATGCCCTAACTTTAGATAATTTTTAACATTTTTTAATCATTCCTACAGTGCCTGGCAGGACAGACTCTGCATAAACACTGCCCCATACCCCAGAACCAGAGTTCCCTAAATTGTGAGTTCCCTCTGTTGAAAGGCCATTGCTCCCATAACTGAGAGCTATAAAAAGGGATTTAATGAAAGTTAAATGCCTCATTTGATGATGTTGGTTATTAGGAAGTGGGTCTGGGGTTTGGCTGGGGCAAACTCCCCTGACTGGAGCTGGTTGGCAGTCTCAAAGCTCACGGCCCTTATAGAGGAACATGAGGCTGATGTGCCCAAACCTTGGGGGAGATTCCTTCAGCTCAAGGCAAAATGTGCACAGGGCAGCCTAGGGAAAGGGAATTATGGAAACATTGAGCTGGAAAAGTTGTTTAAGATCAAGCCCAACCATTAATCCAGCCCTGCCAAGCCCATCACTAACCCACAAGCCTGAGCACCACAGCTACGTGTGTTTTCAATACCCACAGAGATGGGGACTCAACCACTTCCCTGGGCAGCCTGTGCCAGTACTTGACAACCCTTTCAATAAAGACATTTTCCCTAATATCCAGTGTAAACCTCCTCTGGCACAAGAGCCCAGCTCCATCTGGCTGTCCCCTCCTGGCAGGGAGTTGTGCAAAGCCCAAAATTCCCCCTGAGCCTCCTCTTCCTCCAGCCTGATCTCCTTTCCCAGCTCCCTCAGCTGCTCCTCATCACATTAATACATACATTAATTAATTCAGTTTAGGACAACTCCTCTGGACCATCCCATAATATGTGCCTGACACCAGTTCACTCCTTTCTTTGACCTGATGCAAACCTGTTCAACAAAAGAGTTATTAAAAATAATTAAGAGGTATTATCACAATCCAGCCCAAGAGTCCCACAGTTGCTCTCTGGAATCACCTTTAAATGTGTGGTGATCCAAGGACAATTATCCTGGAATTTTTATTAGCTGAAAAAGGTAACAACTTCTCTGCTCCCTCCTGTCTCGCTGCCTCTCAAATAGTGACAGCTCATTTATTGCTTTGCAAGGTGTCTGCACTCTCCTGTATTCCTGGTTGACTTTTGATGAGACCACGAGGAACTTCCCTCAAAGAACAATTTTTTCTCTCTTTCTTTGCCAGGAAATTCCACTGCACACGGAATTACATCCACATGCACCTGTTTGTCTCCTTTATCTTGAGAGCAGTGGCTGTTTTCACCAAAGATGCTGTTTTGTTTGCAGATGAAACTATGGACCACTGCCTCATGTCAACGGTACTGAACTTCCCCTCTCTCTCACCCTTGACTGAACATTTCATTCTGTACCTAAACAGGGAGATCTTTTCATCCTATTTCTCCTACTGCTAAAACATAAAACTTTAAACAAATAATATTTATGTAAACCCAAAGACCAAGTGCTAAGGCTTTACTCAGCTTTGATATTTAGGTCTGTTGACTCTAATGAAGCTCTAACTACTCCTACCAGTAAAGAATTTAATCTGTGAGAAATAAACCCCAATATTTCCCTTTAAAAAATTCGAAAGTAAAGAAATAAACCCCAATATTTCCCTTTAAAAAATCAAAAGTAAAGAAATAAACCCCAATATTTCCCTTTAAAAAATCTGAAATAAAGTCAATTTAAATTACAAAACCTACACAAATTTTGTTATTTCTTCATTGTGGTGTGCCATTGAATTTTTCCTACATTTCTGTAGAAACCAGTCATAATGAGAGTAGGCCTAAAAGGCTTTTCTTCCTCTGCACTTCCAGGTTGCTTGTAAGGCTGCTGTGGCCTTCTTCCAATTCAGTATTTTAGCCAATTTCTTCTGGCTGCTCATCGAAGGGATCTACCTGCAGACCCTGCTGCTGCTGACCTTTGTTTCCAACAAGAAATTCGTGTGGTGGTTCATATTTACTGGCTGGGGTTAGTGCTCCCTTCCTCTTCGTGCTGTTCAGTGTTTCTGGTTAATGCAGAACTGGATAAAATCTTTTTTTGATAAAGATAAAATCTGTGTTTTGAGGCAAAAGGAGCCTGCTGGAGGTGTTTTCTGAGGGGAATTGCTCTTTCATCCAGTGCTGCTACATCAAAGCCACATCGTTTTTATATTTTATATTTTAGTTATTTGCACCATGGTGGTGAATAATCCAGGCCTCAAGAGGATGAGTGATATGGCTGGATAATACCCTAGGAATATGTATAATTCCTTCACTGAATAAAGAATTTTGGGTGACTAAATTGCCTTTTGTTTTTAGCAAGTGGAATTTGACAGATTAATCTTAAATCATGTGAGTCCAGGCCTAGGAATCAAACAATTCTATTTTTGTTTTATTTTCAGAGATCTGGCTTTAAGGAATCTTTTGAGGTTATACAGCAATTGAAGTTATCTCTGATATTCAGAATAGGAATGTGAAATAAATAGGATTTCTTTCACTGCTCAGAATTGTTTATTGTGACTCCCAGATATTCCCATGTCTCACCTTGGCTGGTCTAAAATGCAGGCACCCAAACTGAGTAGTTACAATGACATTTTTTGACTTAGAAGTGAAATCCAAATTATCCTGAATAAATATTAATATATCCTTCACCTTCAGATTTTTAGGCTTTATTTAATGTAATTAAAATTTTTTTTGGAGCTGTTCCAAACAGGATTGTCTGAAAGTAGACTCTCAACCCTTGATTAATCATGGCCAACTTGAGATAAGAAAGCAAACAACTCAATTAATAATGTGGTAATCCTCATCTCCTTCTGCAATCAATGGAAGGTGAGAGACACCTCAGGGGTAACTCACATCTTAGGGGATGTGGAGGAAAATATTTCTTTTCATTTTTAAAAAGCCAGCTTGAACTTAACATGAGCCCAGCTTAAAGGACTTGAGCAAAGGACTAAAATTTGGAAGGACAACTTTTGGGCCCTGCCCACAGCTCTCAAATGATACTTAGAAAGAAATTACCTATATTTCTATAGAATAATCTGTGAAAATGTCACCTGCTTTGCATTAAAGTCCCTTTTGTGGCAGCTTTGAAAGTCACTTTGTCTTTGGAAATTCAGTTCTACAGGAGGAGAGAAAAATCAATCTCTGCTTTATAGGCCTTAAAAAACCCCAGTGAAAAATGTAGAAGGGTAGAAGGATGAGCAGTGGGAAAGTCAGGCTAGAAATCATTGGATCCTGGATTCAGTTAAATTTTCATGGAATTCTTATCAACTGATTGGTCTGGGGTGATTAGCAGAGTCTTTAGGACAAAAATGAACTATTCCAGCTGCTGTACAAAGGGTGTTTGTTGGTCACAATCCACAGGATAAAAGAGCCCCAGCTAAATAAATGCTTACTCCAGCTTTACTAGTGCTTGTAATTCCTATTCAAACCTTCAAGTAATTCTTAGCATTTATTTCTGAAAATGGAATTTCACACCATCCCCTATTCTCCTTTGCCACGATTTCATCCTCCTGCCCTTTTATTCCTTTATTTTTCCCTTTCCCTGAACTTAAATTTCTTAATTTCCCTGAAATTAAATTCTTTCATAAAGTTATTGAAAATTGTCTGGGCCATAATTTGACCTTTAATCCAAACCTGCTGTGCTGTGAACCTGTTGGAATAAAGATTCCATGGGACATGATATTGCAACCAATTCTTGTGTTGCTGTTGATTTGCTCAGGAGCTCCCACTGCTGTGATGTTTGCTTGGGTCCTGACACGAATCCATCAACAGAACACTGGGTAAGTCACAGCTGGGATAAGGAAGACAAGGACATCCTATTTTTTATGGTGTTCTGTTTTTCTGAGGGGAAAAAAAGATGTATAGGGAAAAAAAAGAAAGGAACAACCCCTCATGTTCCAAAGTTGTGCCTCTAATTTTCACAACTTCTCTATAAGTGAGAAAATAGCCTTATAACTTGTGATTTTTCTGTCCATACACTGGGAAATAAAACCTGGAAATATCATATTAATTATTGAAATTTCATTTCAATTCCCTAATGCCCAGTCCTAGAAATAACTGTATTTCAAGAAAATTGCTGTTTCTCTACAAAGCCAACCAGAAATTACTAACCCTAATCTCTTCAAATAAGAACTTCCCAAACAACCAATGTTGTCTCAAGTAGTTTCTTCTTTTGTTTCAATTATTTTGTTTTAATTTTATCTGTATCTTTTAACATGAGCTCCAGATAGAAAGATTGTTTACTGTAATCTATCCTGAAGGCTTTCAGATCTTCTCACATCAGCTGGAAAAGATAATATTTTATACCCACCTGCTGAGAACTCAGGAGAGTTGAATAAAAAGTTGAGTGGAGAGTGGTAAGAAGAGCAGGAGAGAAGCCTGAAAATACAAATTTTTTTTTTTTTTTTTTTTTTTTACTTTGCTTCTGTTTTTCAATCTGGGATTCTCGCTGGTTAAATTCTCTTTAGATTAGACTACAGGGAAACCAGGGACATTTAGACAGTGATTTAAAACTTGGTGTCCACCACTTTCCTTCCCTGTGGCAGAAGTGTTTTTGTGTGTTATGGGAAGCTCTCATGGGACAGATTAAAATCTGGTTTTGTTGTTTCAGCTGTTGGGATGATGATGAAAATGGAGTGGTGTTATGGATCATCAAAGGCCCCATCCTGCTGACTGTATTAGTAAGGTTTTTCATTTTCCCTCGAGTTTCTGCATATAGATAATTTTATATAGTGTGCTTTTAAAATGAGTTCTTATGATTCTTAACTTCAGACAAAAAAAAATCTCCCTTATCCACAAATTTATACCCTCTGAATTTAGGCAGGGAGAGATCTGGTTTTTAGGTCTTGTATGGTATAATCCCTGTCATAAACAATGATAAAAACAAGGGAGACTTTTTTAGATAATTTAAAATCTAAATTTAAAATCTAAATTTAAAATCTGAATTTAAAGTTCTGACCAGAAGTACAAGGCATTAATATCAGACATAAAATGATATTAAAATGTGTAGGCCTACAATAATTCAACATTTTATATACAGCTATATCTTGGTGGAAAAGATAATTATTATTTCTAAAGCTATTGATCTGAGCTAAGAACAGCTCAGTTTATAGAACAGGTTTATAGCAGTGCAGTTCCTAAAAGTGGGGATTTTTAGTTATTTGTATCAACTGAAGGCATGTCCTGGCTTGTAGTAAATTTATAGGTTTTGTCTTGTCTTTACAGATTAACTTTATTATATTCATTAATGTGATCAGGATTCTAGTCCATAAATTGAAATCCCAAGAGGGAGGAGGGAGCCATTCAAGCCACTTTGTGTAAGTATTTCTGGGTCTCTTAGGACTGACCTGTTCTAACTCTGCAAGAAATTATTTATGGGTAGGAGAACAGAATGTTTTACTCCTAACAGAAAGAGAAGAAATGGCAATTTGAACTTTCTTTTTCATCCCAAATATCACATCTTGCTTTTCTTCAGGGGAAGAAGTGTGGGCTGGATGTGTTGGGGACAAAGAGCAAAGCAAAATATAAAGTATGGAACTTCAGAAGCTTGAAAGTGTGAGCACTAAATGTCAGGTGATTAATCCATCTCACTCCCAGTCCTTTCCACATGAATGACCACATAGAGAAAGATGGAGATAATTTAGTTTAAATTCTTTGCTGTAACAGGATACAATCAGCAGCCAAACCTAGTCCTGGCTGGTTACAAACCCCTTCACAACCACTGGGGATCCCAGAAGTGCAGTCACAGGACCTTTCCATATCTTCTCTGGATGAAGTTGTCTCCATTTGGAGCTCTCCTCTGAATTAAAAAATGTTCCAACACGTAATTGCTGTCACTCATTCCATGTTTCTAACAGTGCATTGCTCTTTAATTCTTGCTTTTCCAGGAGACTTGCAAAATCCACGTTACTTCTGATCCCCCTCTTTGGGGTGCACTACATCGTATTTGCGTTTTTCCCAGAGAGCACTGGTCTGGAAGCTCGGCTTTATATCGAGCTGGGCCTGGGCTCATTTCAGGTAAGATGGACAAAATGTTTAACAGGTTGAGATGTTTGGTCTGTAACACCACACTTCAGGCTGGTTATTACAGCAGCATTTATGGCTGTGTCCAAATTCAACACACACGTCCCATCTCACTCCTTCACGAGCTCCTCTGTTGCTTGCCCCCTTATTATTTGAAATCTCTGAATCAGATTTCATATGAATAATCACCAAAAATAAATACAATATCTACTTTTATGGAATAACAATGGCAGAAATCCATGAAGAGCAGGCTGTGGATTAAGGTGAACTGTTTGAAAATGATTTCACGTGTAATGACGATAAGAGGGGTGGTAAATAAAAGTAGATAACAACCTGCTCTGACCTTACCCTTAGGAGTAGTGAACCATGCAAATACCTCATTGTTTACTTTGCTGTTCCACTACTCAGAACAGCAGCATGGATTTGAGAGGGTCAGGGCCTGTGTGTGGTACATTTTGTACTGAACAGCTGAGATCTCTTCCCTTCCCCTTTCCCCTTTACCCCACCACAACTTGTCCACACTGATCTGTGTTGCAAATTATTTGTCTTCCATGCTTGCCTTATCTGAGGGAGAATTTGTTTGTTGGATACAATGAACAACAAATTAATCCTTGTTGTCTCTGCACAAGGGCAATAATAAACATAAAATGTCACCAATTCATTGAGCAATTTAATTCTATTATGAGAACTCAATAAATAGTGTCACATCGCCTGAACTCCAGTAGAAAACTGGGAAATATGTATTCCTTTTTGTCTTACACAAACTGTGAATGAAACCTTATGTCTGTTATTGATTCTAGATTTTAAATCCATGTTTTTTCTCTCCCTACCCTCCCTGTCCTAGGGTTTTGTTGTTGCTCTCCTATATTGCTTCTCAAATGCAGAGGTGAGTAGCAAGCACATGAGATTATAAAAACCATCAAAGCTCACAGTCCACCCTCGTTTTTTAATTTCTTTTCCTATTTTCAGAACAGATCTGTCTTTGATCTGCTCCTGAAACCATGACATCCCCATACCTTTTCTGGCCCTTGGTAGCTTTGTTAACTTTATTTGTATTCATACAGTTCTGACAGGAGGACACAAAATAAACTTTGAAGCAATGACCCTTCAAGAGTGGTTGCTGATTTTCCTGTCAGGGGACTTTTCTCCTGGTTTCTGTTTGATAGCTATGATGATGATGGCTCAGTGGAAAGCTTGTAGAGCTCCTCGCTTTCTCTAGGTTTATTTTAGCCTGGTGATTTTCTTCATTTCCCCTTTCCTTTTTTTTTCCCCTTTTCCATTTCCTTTTTCCTTTCTTCTTTCCTCTTTCTTTTTCCCCTTTTCTCTTGATCTCATTTCCCCATTCCCTTTCCTCTTTTTCCCTTTCTTATTTCCCCTTCCCTTTCCCCTTTCCCAAGTCTGCTCATTCAACCAGGACTTTTGTTCAAACACTTTTTCCTAGTTTTATAACATTGGTAGAATTTGGGTGAACTCCCTGCAGTAGAATGTTATGAGCCTATCCTTTAAAAATCTCACTAAATTTGCTGGAACTTTCCCTCAGAAGCAGAGAAGAAAACAAAACTGATGAGAAAATGTAAAACAGCATCTCATCCTCAGGAAAGTGAGTGGGTTAGTTGGGATTGACACTCTAATTGTGCCTCAGTCTCTGCAGTGGTTTAAACTTGGACAATTCTCTTAAAACATGGAATTATTAACGTTGGAAAAACCCTCCAAGACCATCAAGTCCCAGCTGTCCCCAATGCCCACCTTGTCCCCAGCCCAGAGCACTGAGCGGTACCTCCAGACCTTCCCTGGACACCTCCAGGGATGGGGACTCCAAACCCCTGGGCATTTCCAATTCCTGAGCTCCCTTTCCATGGAGAAATTCCTGCTGCTGTCCACCCTGAGCCTCCCCTGGCCCAGTCTGAGGTTGTTCCCTCTCCTCCTGTCCCTGTTCCCTGGGACCAGAGCCCGATCCCCCAGCTGTCCCCTCCTGGCAGGGAGTTGTGCAGAGCCAGAAATTCCCCCTGAACCTCTTTTTCTCCAGGCTGAGCCCCTTTCCAGATCCTTCAGGAATTCTCCAGCCCCTTCCCAGCTTCTTCAGGAATTCTCCAGCCCCTTCCCAGCTTATTCAGGAATTCTCCAGCCCATTCCCAGCTCCCACAGCTGCTCCTCCTCTTAAACCTAATTTACTCTCCAGACCCCTCACCAGTTCCATTTCCCCACACTCCAGCACCTCACAGGAATGGCTGAAGGAGGTGCAATTGTCCATCCAATCCATGGATGAATAATTCCTAAAATTTTTTTTTGACTTAGGAAAACAATCTATAATGGTTGTTCTGAGAGAGTCCCTTCAAGACTTTGCTGTAAATACATCAAGCTCTACTTCCAACCTGCCTTCTGTACCACAGACTCCTTGCCAGAAGCCTTTTAATTGCTTCAACAGCCTTTTAATAGCTTGCATATTGCACCTCACAACACAGAAATCCAGCAGGTGTTAAAACAGGACAGGCAGAGCCTGATCTCTGGCCCCAGGATGAAGCTGGGTTGGTTTTTGTCCAGGTTTCTTAAGGATAACTGTTGCTGGAGCAGCCTGGCCGCTCATTGCCACTTGGCACTGCAGCTCTCGTGGCTCCCTGCAATCATAAAAACTAATTATTATTTTCTGTGTGTGTGTGTGTGTTGCTGCAGTTTTGAGTATCTGTGACAATGTGAGAGACTGTGCTGCTGCACATGAGTATGGATGGATCTGAGGAGTGCTGGAGGGCCTTGGGTTTGCTGGGATGGAGATGGAACACTGGATTTATTTATTCAATTATTGAAAGATCCAGAGACCCATCCATGAAGTTGTACTCAGGCTTTGTCTGTGTGGTTAACAGGGAAAATTAAGGCAGAATAAGGGCCACCAAAATGATAAATATTGCCCATGACTTGCCCTGGTGTCCAAATATACTTCTGGTTGCCGTCCTCTGAATTTCTGAAATTAAATCTATCTTTTCAAAAGGAATAAGGACAGAGTTCGAGTTCTTCTAAAAATGTGTTAAGGCTTAATCCTGACTTACACAGGCTAAGTACTCAGGCAGAATTTTTGGCATATTTTACCCCCATTGTTCATTGAGTTTCAATTTTCTCTTTGTTTTTAACTTCCTGTAGGTTCAAACTGAGCTGAAGAAACAACTGTGCAAGTGGCAGCACCAGGAGTACCTGACCTTCACCCACAAGCACGGGGCTTTGTCCAGAGAAACCAGCCCCGTCAACTACGTCACCCAGCTATCCCTGCTGGACAAAATCAGCCCCAAAAGGAGAAGCTCTGTGCCCCAGGATGGTGTCACCACTGTCTGAGGGGTCCCAGCTGCTGTCCCACTGCAATGTCCCACCTGAGGTGGCCACCTGGATCCTTGGTGGCTTTCCAAAGGAGCCTCCTGCAAATTCCTTGTGCTGAACTTTCCTCCCCTGGTACAGATCTGCATCACAACGCTGGTTCTCTCTCTCCTGAAGCACAAAACACCCTTGTTTTGTTGTGAAAAGACAGACTTTGAGTTAAAGTGAATCAATAGGTTACCAACAATAAAAACAACAACCCTACATTAACTCCTTCGAGACCCAGCATGTTTTTCATATCTTTGTTATCATTTCCCACAATTTCCAGTTTCCAAGACCACGATTCCTAACCATCATTTGAAAGGGTTATTTGCTGGCCAAGCTTTGCCACAATGATTTCTGGTGTTTTACTGCTTATTTTGAGATGTCTTCAGACAAACTAATGGAAATGAAGCACAGAAACCTGACAAACACCCATAGAACAGCAACCTGCTTAAAAGGAAACTCAAACTGTCTTCAGCAACACAAACAAGTCACACAAAACACCTGCTTGATTATTTTTATTTTCTTCTAAGCCTGTTGAACAGACATTAAATTAGGCCAGAGGACCCCAAACCCTTTCTTGTCCAAAGGAAAAACATGGAGCAGTGGAATATTAGGCAGATGATGTGTGAAGGAATAAATCAGAGCAAACCCAATGCCAGCTGCCAGCTGGGCTACCCTGTGCTCAGAATGACTTCCAGACCTAAACTTGGTGCCCAGCTGTTGTTTTTTGGTGGGACAGACGCTCAGAACCTCAAAGATCAGTCAGTGAAACACCCCATTGAAGGGGATTTTGTGCTTTTTGAGGACCTGCCTTTGAGCACTGAGGTCTCACTCCTGCCCAGCGTTTCTCAGCTCGCTGTCCCCACAGCCAGGGAAGTTTCAGGGGTCAGGATGCACACCCAGCTCTGAGGGATGGAGAAGCAAAGTCTGGTCTGGTGAAGCAGAGTGAGCCAGAGCTGTGCTTGCACCATTCTCTGGGTGACCTTCCTCTTCAGGACTGAGCTGAGATCAACCTCAACATCTCCAGGAGCAGAGAAAAGGCACAGGAGGGACACGAGATGGGTCAAGACAGGAGCATTCCCAGGAGAACCTGCCTCAGGCTAGGAGAACACAGCCATTCACTCATTCTCTGAGTTCCAGTATCAATTCAGCTTAAAAAAACCAATATTCCAGCCCCTCAGTTTGCTCTGCTCTTGGTTAACTATTTTGAGCAGCAGACATTTGAATCCTGGAAATCTCTTTGCTGATTTTAGGTGCTTCATCTCTAGTTCTATTAGAGCAGAGATGATTTGTCCAGGCTTCTATAAATAAGATTCAAATAAGTTGTTCATTAATTAGGCATTTAACCCATCTGTCACAATGTCATATGTTTGTTGTAAGGAGAAATTTTGTCTATTCTGACTTTCCTATCAGCTTTACCTGTAAAAGTAACCTCAGTTCCTGTCTTTTGTTGCCAAACATAGTCATATATTTTGTGTACAAAATGTATCATGTACATCTATAAAGTGCAAGTGGCAATTACAGCCGTTGTGAGTTTGTACATTTAGTTTGTGTCAGTCTGGATATTTCATTCGAGTTTGTACATTTAATTTGTGTCAGTTTGGATTTTTCATTTGAGGCTTTATAAAATAAAAGCTTAATAATCCTGGGGAGTTCTAAAATTTCTTGGATAAATATTTGATTTGGGCTGTGAAAAGAATCCTGATCCCTTTTTGGTGGCACACCTGAGTTCCTTTGGGTGTGTTTGAGTCGGGAATGCTTCAGGCAGGGATGTTTTTCTTCTCAGAAGGCAGCAAAAAGTGTCCCAAGCCGTGTTTAGCTGAGCTGTGTGTTCTGTGTGGAGCCACTGCCACCTCCTGGAGCTGGATGTGTGCAGCCCTCAAAGCCAGGCAGGGCTCCCAAACCTCTCCTAAATGAGTTTTAAACCACTCCCAAAGGGCAGCTGCAAGACATCATTAAATTCCATCAGCTCCTTTCTCCTCCTCTAATCCCCTGAGGTCTTTTACAGAGTTCAACTCTCCAAGAATTCTTTTTAAATCCTATTACAAGCTACATGACACCCTGAAAAGATCAAATCCTGCTTTTTCAGCCTCTTTTTCAGGTGTTGCAGCAAGGACAGATTGTTCAGGTAACTGAAATTTCTACCTGAGAGTAGATTTCTAACTCTGATAGTGTCAGCCAGTGTTTTTTTTCAGGAAGTTTGATTGACTGGGCTCCAAATTAAAAGAAATCCTTCCATCAGGCAGCTTTACCTGTTTTGCACATTGAGAACTTCCCCAAGGCTGCCTAATGCTCCCAGAGCAAGAATTGAGTATCTGAGGAGGATTTGTTCAATTGCAGAAAATACAACTGAATTCAAGGTAGTTCCTCCTTGGTGTGTTGACACACTTACTAAATTAAATTAAATTTAAATTTAATAAATTTAATAAATAATATATAAATAATAAATTAAATTTAAAAACTTAAATTCAAAAATTCATTCATCAGGTGTCTGGGATTTGGAGCAAATGTTCTCTAGTGTGGAATTTTGTCTTTGAAATAGTGGATATTTACATAGGGCTTGTGCAGTGGCTGAAATACTTTTGGAGGTGCCTTTACTTTGTCTGCCTAAAAAATGAAAATCACTTAGGCTACATAAAATGTTTAGAAATTAAGGTTATTAAAAAAAATAACTAAATAATTTCTAATGAAAAATTAGATTCTAATTTTAAAATAAATTTATTAGAAATTATAATAATTTCTAATAAAATTAGAAATTAGGAATTCCCTCTTCTACATCTGCTTTTTGATTTGATTTTGATTAGGGAGACGCTGTCTGGTGCAGCCATTCTGCACATGGTGGGAAAGGGAGTCACAACCTGTGCCCCTAAATAAAAAAAGGGCTGAGGCTGCCTCAGGTCACAGTGGAAATCAGTGTGAAGGGTATTTACGGTGATTTGGAATGTAGCAAAAATGAAAATGTATGGATCTGCCCCATCCTTCCCAATTCCCCACCTGCCCATGGCTCCCTTTGCTCCCAGGTCCTGTGGGATGGGGATCTCAAGCCCTGCTGCTCCCTGACACATCTCTGACCTCAGTTAAATGTGTGGCCTTTGTTCCATCAAAGCACCCAGCTCCAAAGCCCTGGACTTTGGCCAAACACCGAGTTAAAAGATGTGGGGGGGATTCACGAGGGACAGAAAAGGCTTATGGAAGCTGAAACAAAGGGTGGAGATGGGGGAAATATCAGGAATAGTTCATCTTCTGTGGAATCCTCTGCTTCAGGAGTTTGCATGTATTTGATGCTTTAAAAATTACCCTGATGATAAAACTCTTGAGGTTTGCTTTGACTATAAAAAAAAGGAAGCCTTGAGGCACATCAGGTGTTACAGAGACCAATCTCCTTCCACCTTTTCCAACTGGCAACATTGAGGACAGCAGAATTTCTTCTCCTGTTTGTACCCTGCAGGAATTATATTTATTCCCCAGAGACCTGTGGATCCATCCCAGAGACACAGGGGTTTTTAGAGAGTGTGATACATTTGATTTGGTGACACTGGTGCCAAAGGGAGACAAACACCACTGGTTTCTGGAGCAGGAACATTGTCCATGGCAAAGACCCCACCCCTGGCTGCTCCAGGAATGACTTTGCCCAGCAGACTCCAGAGTCTCCTTCCCATGAAGAAGTCAGAGAACCCTTTTAGCCCAAAGAGATTCTGCTTCAGGAAAAGAATACACTACCCTCTAAGTTCACAGACAAAAAGTTCTCTTTGGTGCAATTTTATATCAGAACAGACTTTTACAAAATGATAATACATTTATTGTGTCATCTACAGCAGTATACATGTTAAAAACAATTTCTCAAAACACAAAAAAGGTTAGAAAGCAGCAGTTGATATCTGTGTTTCCACCTCGTAACACAGCTGAATAACCCCAGATCCCATTACCAATTAAACCAATTTTGACCAAAAAAGGTCAGTATTAGACCCAACAGGCCAGTAACTTTGTACCTTGACACAGTCAAAAGCCAAAATACAGCTTTCCATCAGATAACTTGGTTCTTCTCAGAGCTACAGCAGGTTGCATTGCCACTAAATTGACAAGTAGAAGGGAAAGAGAATGAACACACCAAATATTTGTTTTTTACAGGTTATACTGATACACAAAGGCCTCTTGAGACTTCTCTGCAAGCACAAAGTCCATTGAGAAAGGCATATGCAGAAGCCTAAGTAATTTCAGACACTGAAGAGTGTCATATCACACAGTGTCATATCACACAGTAATTCTTCACATGGATGAATTCCCCAAAAGAAAGCCAATGGGAAATTGCAACTTGAATCATAAGAAGGTGAAAGACCATGAGGTTCAAAACATTGTTCAAGCTCTGCTGGTGTGTTTTCATACACAAAGTACAATGTGTATTTAGCTGAACTTAGCTCTTTAGTACAGATATACACGGAGCATCATTAACATCAGAGCATCCTCAGCTGCTACTGCATCCTCCATTCTTCCTAAATTGTACTGAAATGCAATTCCAAACTGGTTGCATGTGCCTGACTGCTAAAATCAGAGGGTAAAATCCTTTTATTTATTTTTTTTTCCACTGCATGTGCATGATATACTGTGGTTTGCTCCTGGGCACAGAAGTGCTGGTTGTGTGGACACAACCTGACAGGGAGAACAAAGCATCCTGAAAACTCTCCATGAGAGCTCCTGACCCTTTACCAGGCATCCACCTCTCCCAAATCTGGTTGGTAATACCCAACAGGAGCCAGCTCAAAGCTTTTCAAGACCATCATTTCTCAGCATGCATGAGACAGAACAACAGTGACTGGGCAAAGTTGCCAGGGAAAATTCATTTCTCTCTAGGCCTCCTCAGGATCAGCATCTGTCTCTGGTCAGGGAGAAACAGCCACTTGCAAAGGGTGAATCATCTCACCCCGGAGCAGACACCAAAAATGATGCTTGTCCTCTGAAATTGCTCATTTCACTCTTGTGACCAAAAAGGCAAAGTGGAGAAACCAGAATAAAGGAAGAAATCTTTACTTTTTGTGTCTAAGTGATGTGGGTGTGTCCTTCAGCCTTCTGCTCAAGAACACAAGGTCTGTTCCAGAGGTTTAACTCTGGGCCAGAATACCTAATGCCAGTGGTGCCAGATGTTGAAAGGGACACACATCTAATACAGCCCTTAATATTTAACTCCTAAGGAAGGAAACTACATGAGAACAGAGATTTGGTTGTATTTTTGCATTATGTACATTTCTACAGTTGCAGGAACAGGAGCCACTGTCTTCACTGGGACTACAGAGCCTGAGTTTGGGCTGAATCCCACTCTGTGAGTTTATCTGCTCCCTAGATATCCACAGATATGACTTTTCCTGCTATTCTTAATGGCATGCCTGTCTGTATTTGATTCTTTGCATTGGTTTTGCTGCCCAAATTTCATATTTCTGCAGAAGACACTAATTCTGGATGCCAAGCAGGATCCCATGTGGAGTCTATACATCCTGTTCTCACCAACCCTTCAGGCCTCCCATGCTGTGGCAGCTCTGCTGAGGTCAGTGTGCCCTGCAGAGCCCCAGAGCAGAGCAGGAGATGCACAACATCAATAATATCAGCACACCTCGCTCTGGAAGCCTTTCCCACATGAGAAAGAACAAAAGAGAAAGTCTGGAATCATGGAATCGTATAAACTTATGGGGGAAAATCTTAATTTGCTGAATTTTCTAGGTTTTTGATGTGTGGGAGCCTTTGCATAAATACAGTAAGGACTAAAGCTCTTCAGTAGCCTTAAGGAATCTATTGCTATACAAAGAATGAACTTATTTTCCTTTATAATATAATCATCCATGGACACTTCAGAAACCATCTCTGGGCTCTGAAGCCTCCACAGGCCACAAACTGAAAACTTCTGACATGGGCAGTGATTTCTGAAACACTATTGAAAACCAGGTTCAAATACCAAGGCAAATAAAGCAAATTAAATTAATGGGGTTTATATTTCTTTTGTTGCTACTGCTTTCTAATGTCACTATGAACAATATTTTTTTTCCTGTAACTCTGAAATTTTGACATCTAATTTCTGTCACAACTGGGCTGGAAAAATAGTGTAAAGTTGAATATTTGTACAGTTCACAGGTCAGGTTTAGTAGAGATTTAGTAGAAGTGTCAGAGAAAAGCACTGAAACCTCCCAAACTGACACCATCAGTGGATTTTAACCTATTTTAATGGTGACTTCCTGCAGTATTTTGATTGAATGTGTGTCCCATCCATTTGATTGGAAAAGCTTCCCTTCCCAGATCATAACTGAAAACAGAAAAGCAAAATATTGGAGTTATTTTCCTTTTAGGTTTGGCTGAACAAAAATTGCTCAACACCCAAATCTCATTTATACATTTTCAAGAACTGGAAATCTTTCTCTCAATTTTTATTGTTCCTTTTTTATTTCTGTTTTCCCCCAAAATGCTTTGCCTGTTGTTTCCAGGTAATTTTCCTGCTGTTCTTAATGGATCTATGTCTGTCTCTATTTGATTCTTTGCACTGGTTTTGCTGCCCAAATTTGGAGTAGAGCTGAGAGAAATGCAGTAATTGCATGGTTATTTTTAGTCTTATCTTCCAGCTGCATTATCAAATTAAAACTGTAAACTTCATCTGAAATAAAGCTGTTTATGTCTCAGGAAAAGAGAAGAAAACTGGAGGCAAGATTAATATGACAAGGAATCCAAGTGAGCCAAGAGTTATTTCAACTCCAGGTTCAGATAAAGGTTTTTAACTGCCAAAAAAGTTTTGTAGCAACTTTCCAGTGGGAAGAGAAGGTGAAAAAAAGGTGCTGATTTTTAAAAGGAGAGGTGATCAGTTTAGGAATGGAAGTAAAATAATATGAAAAAAATGGAAAATAAAGAGCTTCCTTCATATTGAGTGAATATGTTTTGTTCTTGATTATTTTGGCTTTGCCTATTTGTAGTTACTGGTTTCTTTTGTCCATGGGACATTTGAAAAAAACCCTGGATTTTTGAGCTGACCAGAGGTCCCTTTACATCAAGCACTGGATCTATCCTGCTATTCAGAAGCGGAATTTCATCCAATTTTGATATGAAAGTATTATGAAAAGCCACAATTTCATAATACATGGGCAAGGCAAATTATGGCAATTAATCCTTCTGTCACTGCTGAGGAGGACTGGAGTCTCATGGTCAGGTTTTTAGCATGACTCCAAGAAACTCTGTCTTGTGTCCCATTCTGGTCCTCAAAATGCAAGAAAGAAGTGGCCAGGCTGGAGAAGGTCCAAAGGAGGACCATGAAGATCATCAAAGGGATGGACAATGGGGGCAGTGAAGAAGAACTCAAGGAATTTTTCCCTGGAGAAAAGAAGCCTCAGTGGCAGCCTCACCAAACCGTTCCAGTACCAAAAGAGTGCTCAGAAAAAGGATGAAAATTCTGTTTCACAAGGATCCACGTGGAGAATGCAAGGGTGACAAGTTGCACCAGCAGAGGGATCACCTTGATATAAGAAAGGAATTTATTTAGAGTGAGAACAGCTGTTCATGAATACAAACCTCCCCAGAGGCGTGGTGTGGTCCCTGTCAGAGGAGGCTTTTTCAAGAGGTGACTGAATGTGCTGGATAAACCCATCTTGGCTCCCTTTCTTGTGGAAGTTTGGACCAAATTTGTCATTCAACGTCACCTCAGCCTTGGTTGTTGATTCTGTGAGCTTCATTCCCTTCTGGAAAGCATCTCACACCACTGATGATGGAGAGAGTCCAGGGAGAGTCATGGTGGCAAAGGTAAACTCAAATTATCAGTTCATGCCCACTTGTGGTTGTCATTAACCTCGACATTGCAGGGCACTGTCCTTAAGGTGCAATGAGAGACAGATGCTGAAAGGGAGGAGACAAACACCCAATAAAGTGCCTGGATTTAATTTCCAAACTGCATTTTCCTCTGGACTCACCTGGGCCCATCCCTTCTCACACCACTCCATTTTAACACCTGGTTTTCAAATGTAAATAATTAAAGGATACAGAGGAACTTGGGTGTTTTTCCTTTATGGTTCAAAATTCCCCAAAACTAAGCATTTAAGGTTGTTCCCCAGTTCCAGAAATACTAAAAGTGAATGTAAAAGGAAGTGATATCACCATGCAACAATGAAACAGCCTCGTCCTTTACAATCTAGGTTGTTGTTTTCATTTTTGGGATGTGAACTGTCCTGCAGTACCAGCACTCCACACTGACAAGTCAATAATCCAAACAGTGGTTAAATACAGCAAATAGTCACAAAACCTGCAGCACAGAAAGTTTTTTGTACATTTATAAAAGCAAAATAAGAAAATTAGACAGGAGATACATTATGGACATGGTAGAAAAAATGGCTCAAGGAGCACTGCACACTTGTTTTTTGTATTTTTTTCTTTGTTTTGTTTTAATTGTGTACTGTTTTTAATAACACAGCCTTTCTAGCTCCAAAATATATTTCACAGTGAAAAATCAAACGAAGCACTGTTACACTCAGTTGACATTTACACACACAGAGAAGCAAATTGCCTGTTGGATTCTTCCCTCCTGAAACAAATGGAAAATCAGCCACTGTGGGGTGGCCACGCCTGGCCAGCACCTGCAGCTTCAACTGTGACCTTTCCAGGGACACTGGGAAAGTTCTGGTGACTCAGGAAAAGCCAAACCTGCCAGTGCATCAACACTTTTATTCAGAGAAATAAAATCATAATAGAAGGTTTTGTTTCTATTTCCCGGATTTTTTTTGTATAATATATTTTATATTTAATATGTTGAAGATCCCATTTCTTCTGATAATTTCAGTGCTGGTGAACAGATTCAGTTTTTCTACTGAACAAGAAACACAACATCTGCAGCAGTAGAAATTTCCCCTCCACTGCTCTCCAAACTCCTAAGCATTGGCTCAGGGAATTAAGGAGAAAATCCAACTTTTCCCAACTTTTCCATCCTTGGACTCTCTAGCTGGGACCACCAAAAATTAATGGTAATAATGACATGTTGAGGCCAAATCCCAATTCCATTTAAGCAGGTTTATTCTAACAATAACAGCAGTTTTCTCTACTGATTTTAATTTAGCTGAGGACCTGGTCTCCAGTGTGCAGGGTAGGAGGGTGGTTTTGGTGATGTGGACATTTGCCCACAAGGCACTGGACTGAGATCCACCAACTCAAACTGCAGAGCACTGTAGGATGGCCAGGAAAAGAACAGAACCCAGAAGTAAGCTCAGAAAAATTTAAACAACAGGAAAAAAAATGTAAAAAAATTTTAAAAAATAAAAAAAATTCCAAACACCTTGCTCTGGACTGAAACAAGAAAAAGTCTCCAGCTAGAGGCAGTTATTTAGTATCTTTTTCTCCACAATTCTAATTTCTTAAGGATTGAAAACTGGCTAATAGTCATTCATGCAAAAAAATAGCTTTTGATTTTTATTTTTTTTTTTTAAATAATACATTTACAGTGTTGGTAATATAATCCTTGTGAAAACCCATTCTATAGAAAATTGTCCAAGTATGGATTTTCCTGATAAATCTGCCTTTCCCCATCTCTGGACAGCAAATACCTGGTTCCTGGGGAAACTTTCTAAAATAGCTTTAAGAAGCATCTGAGGAGAGACGAAGAGCCAATCTATCAGTTGAAAACATTTTGACTTTTGCAGAGAGTTGGGAAGAGAGAAACAAATTCTGCTCTCAGAGCAGCGGATGAGGGCTGTAGACCTGGGGAAAAAAAAGGTGTTTGGATCATATAAATCCCATTTATGGAGCTGGAGTAAAATGGAAGTGGTTTCAACTGGTTTGCTGGTCCTCTGTGCCATGGCAGATTTCATAACAGGGCTGTCACCATCTCTTAAGACCATGATCCTGTACCAATATGACCTCAAACAACATTTCTGTCTGTTTTTAATTAAATTTACATTCATTTAGGTGGCTCCAGCCAAGAACAGATTATTCCCATAAAGGATTATATAAGTGTTAAGTATTATTATAATTAATATTTCTTTCACAACTTTCTGAGACCTTTCTTTTTTCTCCTTTTAAAAATAAGTAAACTAGGATTATCTTTAAAAATCTTTGCTTAAAATGACATCAAAAGTCTTTTTTTCTTTTTTACTTAAACTAACAAAAACCAGTGAAATTAAAAGCTCACACTCAGCTGACACTAAAATTCGGAGTATTTCACTTTTTTTTCCTGTTTTTAGTTTATTATCATGTCAACTAACACTGAAGAACAAGCCTGAATTTTGAATTTCCTGGTTACTATTAGTTTCAGTTCAAAACTTCACATTTAAAATGCCATTTTCATCTTTGTTTGTAATATATGCATACACATACACGCACATATATATATATTTGATATATATATATATTTCTCAGTTCATAAATTCATGAATCCAAGATGAAGGGAGCGCTAAGGACGGCCCTCGAAGCCTTTTTTTTTTGCGCTGTATAAAGACTCGTAAGAGTTGACATCATCGACACTGGGTTGAAGTAGATTTGTAGCAGTCGTGGCTTTAACTACAAGGCAAAGGTCGAAAGAACATTCGAGTTCCTCTCCAAGAAAAGCAGTAAGACCATTGGTGGTGAAACAAACAGAATATTCCGAGAGAGAGAGAGAGAATTGCCAGGTGTGGGAAGTCATCCAAAGTCTTTCCTTCCGCGCAATCTTAGCGTTCAGTTTTGTTGTTTGTTTTTTTTTTCTCACCAAATTCCGGTGATTTTTTATCTTCCAGGGTGATCCTGCCAGTTCCTTCTCGTGCCTCTTTGCTCCAGCAGGCAAGAGTCAGCACACAGAAATCAACCAGGTTGCAAAGGCACGGCGCTCTGCATGACAGCTCTGCCCCCAGCCACCAACGCCACGTCCGGCCACTGGAGCAGAGCGTCCAAGGTCACCTGGAGGGAAAGGCCACCCTGGAACTGACTCTTACTCTCAAGGTGGGAGGGAAGGGACAGTTATTTGTGTTATTCAAAGAGTCCAAATGATCAATCTATCAATCGATGCCAAAAATAGAGCTATATCTCAACTGCATGGCCCTTTTAGAAAATTCACAGCTTAGCTAGGACAGAAAGCATTCCTGGGAGTGTCCCTGGGTATGGAAAAGCACAGCAGATCCCTCTGCTCTCGCCTGAAGTTCCTGCGCTGATGTGCAGTTTCATGTTGGCACAGCTGTTCCTTTAAATCCATCGGGAATGTCTGACTCAATCCAGCCATGAACTTAATTTTCTGGAGATCCTCCTGAATCAGCTGGATTGATCAACCCAAGCGTGTTAGCTCCATCCTAAGGCTCCAAAGAGAAACACTGCGGAAATTCACGTGCCAAAAGACAGGGACAGCTAAGACATGTTGGACTAGGGAATAAAAAAATAGGCAAATCCAACCCAAAATGGAAACCAAGTGGGAAAATGACAGCGGTCAGGTCCATTCACAGACTAGGATCAGTTTGGCAACCAAGGATCACAACTGCACAGCAATCACTTTGGACGGACACGGATTACTCGCAGATGCTCTGAAATGGGAATAGTTGAGTGGGTGGGTTTGGCCTCTTGTTTGTCTTTTAAACATTCTCCAGTAATGGCCTTGAGTACAGCTGGGTATTTACAGTGACTGTTAAAAAGAGATATTTACACATTTCCTTTGCTTTTTGGAGGAGAGGAGAGGAGAGGAGAGGAGAGGAGAGGAGA
>NC_031769.1:2971068-3023702 GCF_001522545.3 Parus major
AAGGAAAGGAAAGGAAAGGAAAGGAAAAGGAAGAGAGACCTGTACCACCACCAAAACTATTATTTCATATTTTTCTTTTTCAAGGGATGGTTTTTGGTTTGCTCGTTGCTTGCTTTGCTCTCCTCAGCTGCTCATGTCGCCAGGTTCTCCGCATTTATGCTGGACATCCGAATCTGAGAGCTGCTCTTGCTCAGAATGGAGAGTTGTGTCCCCCCGTTCACTCCGCTGCTCGCTAGAGAAGGATGGCGATGTTTGAAATCCACAGCAAAATACCGGTTGACTTTCCAGCTCCTCCATTTTCTCTTTATTTCTGATTGCACCTTTAGGGAGAAACTTCAAAAGGTCATTTTTTATGTACTTAGCCGCTCGAGGACATGCTGACAAAGTATCAAGATTAGAAAAAACCCCACAATTCAACAGAACTGTTTTTAAGGTTATTATTAAACTCCCCATTTCAGCAAAATCTGAAGTTACTTCTCCATGGCTGGAGGAGGTCTGGGCATGTAGTGGGGAACTACAGCCCAGCCCAGGCTCTGTGTCTGACTTCAGATAATTTAGGATCAGCCCAGAGATGCATGGAACGCCTGATCAACAACACCTGGAGGAAAAAACAGCCTGCTTTGATCAATGGCCAGTACCAAAGATACAATAAGGAGCCAGAGAAACCAGCAATCAAAAAGTACTGAAAATACTGAAAGTCCTTGTGCACAGAGGCAGCTTCTCTCACCTGCCATTAATGGATGGATGTTTACAGGAAACTTTGCCTCCTGCTTTCAGATCCTCTCCAAGCAGACCAGCTCTAGGATTGATGTACATCTGTGCCACCCTCCTTTTCTTGAGAGATTTATTTTATGGGTACCCACAGTAAATTACCAAGAGTAAAACAATCCAAGGTCAGAAGTTCAATTAGGTAATAAGCAAAGAATTCCACAGCTTTTCTACTTTTCACTCATTACCAGTTTTCTGGCAACACTGCTGGGTTGTGAACAAGTGTATAAATAAACAAATAAATTAAAAAAAAATAAATATATATATATATAAATAATATAAATATATAAAGAAGTAAAGATTTAGTGTAAGAGAGATTGTAGTAGCTCAGACCATTGAGAACTCATTCCTGTATCGTATTTCCAAATAAAATAATGTAAGAACAAGGAAATATGCAGGGATGTTTTCCCAATATATCTTTCCAATCTCCAATGAGCCTCTGTGACAAAGATGTTTGTCTTGTCTCTAAAAGTCATTGCTAGATTTTCCTGGATCAATATTGTCAAAATGGATCAGTAAAAGTCAAAATGCTAAACAAGGGCTTCAACTGTATGGACAAAAACTATAGGGAATAAAAATCCAACTGGAAAACTTATATTCTCCTTCTAGGACCTCCAAATTTTGGTTAAAACATAGATATTCTATAGATTAGAAAAAGCATGGGGTTATATTATCTCTGTAAAGCGGGAATAGTGTTTACATTTGGAAGACTGTGATATTCCGAATATTTTCTTGCTGTAGGAAATTCAGTGGTGACACAAGACATTCTCTAATTACCATTTTCTGATATCTTGAGAGGGAAAATATCTTTAATCAACCTGGTTGTGTTGGTTTGGCTAAGAGCCATCCCACCACACGCTCCTTCCAAGGGGCTTCAGGAGACCTTGACTGTGCCCATGAGCAAAGGTAACCCATAAGTTTATTTGCTGAGTTTGGAGATTGTTGTGGTTTATCTGAGAAGGAATCACAAGGATTAAGGAGTTTGAGACCTTTTTGTACCAGAGATCAGCAATGCCAGGCAAGACCTGCACTCAGCCCCCTTGAAAAGAGGAAAAGAAGGTGATTTTAGGAAAAGACTCCAACTGTTGGGCTGCACAAGGGTTGTGTAGCAGTGGAGGTAAGAATGGATGAACTCTAGATGTTCCATGTTCCTCTTAAGGCAACACTGAGCAGAGAACCCTTCTCCATCTTCAGAAACAATTACCTCAGGTATTTAGTTCCATCAGATAAACAGGCAGGGAAATGCAGACTGGAAGAGGAGAACCAGAAAAACCACAAATGTGGCCAGCAGCAGCAGCAGTTTCCATGTGCTGAGAGGAGTGTGAGGTGTGTGAGGCACCCAGGAGGTATCTGGGGGATGGTTCTGGGCACCTGACACCCTTGGCTGTGTTTGTGTAGGGATGAAGGCGTCAGGGCTCAGGAGAGAAGCTGGCACCAGTTGAGTGATGCCAGCAAAAGAGGCCGAGGAGACAAGAAAAACTGGACTTGAAGGGTTTGACAATGTTTCCCTCAGCCCTTTCCTAGGAAAGCTGGCAGGATTTAGAGTGGGTGGATGATCTGCAAGAGGGGATGGAGACCACACTGAGAGGTGAACAGTGGTTTTTGTTTAGCCTGGCACCTTATCACTAATGGCGTCCTGCAGGTATTGACATTGCACCCTACACTGTTCCACATGGAGCATGGAACGGTTTGGGTTGGAAGAGACCTTAAAGGTCATCTCCTTCCACCCCCTGCCCTGGCAGGGGCACCTTCCACAGTCCCAGGCTGCTCCAAGCCCTGTTAAACCTGGCCTTGGACACTTCCAGGGATCCAGGGGCAGCCACAGCTGTTCTGGGCACCTGTGCCAGGCCCTCACCATCTTCATCACAACCTCGGTGATGGAATCAAAAGCACCATCACCAATTTGGCTAATGGCTCCAAAATGGGCAGTGATAGGGACATGTCAGAGCTCTTGGAGAGAGTTGAACAGGCTGGGAGAATGGGCTGACAAGAACAGGGAAAATTTCAACAAAATCAGTCCAAAATTCTACACCTGGAGGACATTTCAAAAGAGACCTGTCCATATCCTAGCCCTGTCAGGAAGCCTTAATCTGAGCCATCATCTCTGGTAAGGCCAATGGTTTGGTTTGGTAAAGGCATCACAAATCCTTTTTTCTTTTTTCCTTTTTTTTTTTTTTTTTTTTTTTTTTTCTGAGAATTGTGAGATTCAGACTAAAGTATCAGGGGTTATGGCAGATGAGGAGTTAGAATGGACAGTTGGAACAGTAGTTACTCCCACAAGAAAATGGGATGCGGATGACAGGTGAGGGACATTAAATATTGAAAGTCTTACCTCCCCATTCAAGAAGCAGTAGAGAACAGCAACAACAAAACCCTAGGGAAATGGGAGAGAAGAAGAAGAAAAAATAATTAAAATCCTGAAAGAATGACAGAAAATAACTGGAGTTAAAAAAAAACAACAAGCGAACAACCAACCCCAAAACCCTGGTACACAAAACATACACGTAAACGAGCAGAGACACACTCTGAGAGCTGTGCATGCAATGTAGTTATAAAGAATAAAGATTTGGTTCTAAGGAAAGCTGAATTCAGTGTGTAATCACCTGGAAGGATCCCAGTCCCAGCTCAAACACCAGCCTCTCCCGCTTACTGACATTCTCAGGAGAAAAGGCAAACACCGTGTAGTGAATTCCAAACAAAGGGATCAGCAGCAGGGTGGAGCGAGCCAGTCTCCTGTCACAACAGAGGGAAAGAACTTTAATGCAGCCTTGCAATTAGCAACCTGCATTTTAATTAAAGAAGAAAGCACAGAAAATATTTTGCTGACAGACTTTTGGAAATACATACACGGCGTAATTATACAAACAAATACGCAACGTTCCTATTTGTTCCCGAAGACTGTTTGCACACACACTGCAGTTTGCTCCCCCTTCTTCACACTGCTACAGTAATGGCACATTAATTATGCTTAATGATCTCTGCTGCTATTTTCATTTGCATTATTATAATCAGGAATTTTCTCCTACCATGCCAAAAAACGAGGGGAATCTTGCTTAAGGGATTCAGACTGCTACCATGGTACAATTATAAACCTCTCATCCAATTGCTTAATCCCAGTGGAGTGTTTGAAATCACTTGTTTTTGTTGATTTTTGTGTGTGTGTGTGTGTGTGTGAGATATGTTTCTGCACAGCAAAAGAAATTCCAAAACAACCACACAAATAAAGCTAAAAAACCAACAGCCATACAAATAAAAGTAACCCCCTTGCACGTTCTCGTACTCACAACTGTTCCTGAAGGTTTGATTTTAGTCTCAGTTTATGCTGTTGGAAACCTGAGTGTAATTCCACTGTTTAACTACTTTGCTGCTTCAGAATAAAGGGGCTTCAGAGGGAAATTAAGCTCAGCAGATATAAACAAAAGGGCTGGGAATTAATGTTTTACATGTGAGCACTAAAGTGGTGAAATTCCCCCAAAGCAGGGGCCACCCAAAACTTGTGCAGGTTTTGGTGAGAGTCACTGATTGATCAAGCAGCAAAAAAAAAAGAGCAAAGAAAAAGCAAATGTTGATCTGGAAAGAAGGCAAGTGCTTTATTAAAAACAAAGTGACCTAAAAAACCTCCAGGACATTTTCAGAAGGGAAGAATATAATTTATTACATTCAGGTAAGTGAAGAAGGCAGATGGAGAACAAAGGAAGGTAAAAAGCCATTAAGATTTTTCAAAGAGCTGCGTATTTCTTAAAACTCAAATGTCCCCTCTGCCTTTATCTATTTGGTGCATTGCAGACAGATTTGAGATTGATAATACATGCTCAATGAGAACCCAAAATGATGTGTTTATTTTAGCAGCACTCAACATTTAATTAACACACTCCCAAGAATTTTGTGAGCACAATTATCTCCAGTAGAGCTCTGGGATGTTGGTGCCTCTCAGCCAGACTTTGGGCCCCAATGGGGATAAATTCATCCCAACTCTTGCACCAGAGCCATAAATCTGATGGACACCAAACCTCAGGTCTTGGTGGAAGACCCCACAAACCAGAGAACACTGTTCTTGTGGGTAATAAAATCAGACATTGGCCAAAACCTATTGAAAAGAGAGGAACAACCTCAGAACAGGGTGATGAACAACATTCAGAGTGTCCAGCTTTGATGATCTCTAAAAAAATTGATCTGTACAGGAGTGAGCCAGCCTAAAAGAGCTTTGGGAGTGCTTTCCAGTTCTTTTTCTCTATGGACATACAATCAGGATAATAAAAAGGAACAGAAACATTGAGGAAGAGGTATAGAATAATGTTATCTCTGTAAAAAAGGGATGTAAAGAATATAAGTGTCTTGCACCACTCATGGAATTAAAAAAATAATCAAATTAAAGGTAATAAACGGGACAAAGAAGTATAATCTCCCCATATCTTCTATCATTTATATTCAGACCTGATGACAACAACAACAAAAGGATAAATAGGATAAATGTTGTTTTGATCTAAAAGTCAGAATAGAATTGTCTGTTAATATGTTCTGTCTCACTGCACTCTTGGGAGATTGACTTAGGGGCAGATACAGGGGGAGTCTTTTTTTTATTGTCAGTTTTCTGACATTAATCATACCTGATTAATCACACAATTAGTTCATAGGATTTGGAAATATAATGCCATCATCAACTTATTTGAGGTGTTATCTTCAATAATGTCATAAAAATGAGGAAGAAAACCTATTAAATAACATATTCTGACGTTTATAGATTATTAAGATCAATAAAGAGGCAAAGAAGATTTTAATCATAAGAAAAAACTTATGAGAGAGACATTAATGCTTGTATGGATGATGATAAATTCCTTTTTTTGAAGAAGATTGGGAAGAGAGAAGACTTAAAGCAGGTCCTGTGAGATGGGTAAATTTATGTGCAACAGAGAATGAAAATCTTAAAGGATACAGTGAATTTCTCAGGCGTGTAACAGCCTAAGATATTAATCCTCTTTTCTTCCCTTACTCTTTCAGACAGGAAAGAAACTTCTGGGGGTGGGTCTAGAAGTTCTGAGGACAATAATTGTTCAAGTGGCTGCTTGGATGATAATGTTCTCCAATAAAGTCTTGCAAAAGCCTTGTTCACACTCCCACAGAGAGAGGAAAGTCTTAAGGGTACTTTTTTAAAAAATAATTAGAATATCAATTTTGTTGAGGCTGACATTCTGTTTTCCAGCTGTTATTTTCCTTAAAATCACTTAAAACATAAGACCACCGGTACTATGTGGACTTTTCTTTAAGTGTTAGTACAAATAACGACGTCCTCTGTTCTCCCTCACTCCTCTATTGAATGATGAAATTAGAAATTCATGGTAAAAGGAACACAAAGTAGAAAGATTGCCTAATTTGACCAGTATTTGAAGAAATCATGCTTTTATTTTTCCATTGCACATCCACATTTATTAAGGAGACTGCTGAAGGTTCAACCTCTCCACCTTTTTGAGAGAAAAAATCAAAAAAGAAGCAAAAATCTCCAAACCATAGATTCTGAAGGAAGATTAAATTGTTTTGCCATTTAGTCCTGCCTCTCTAAAGTTTAAAAGGTGTCCTAAATGAATACTTTGATTGAATATAAACTTCTTCAATGAAAACATCAAGGTCTGTAGTCCTGAAAAGCGACATTCACCTCACCGAGGTTTGGACATACCTGGAGAAGATATTGGTAATGGAATTATTTTTAAAAATGTCTCTGAAGTCAATGAAAAAAATACACTTTTAAAACATGATTCTTGTGTGCTACAGATGTCTTTTTAAAAAGAGGTGACTCCTGTTGTAAACCCCATGGGTACTGAGTACATCTATTAATGTATTTATTAATTAACTTAATGCTCTGACATATCTGCAATGGTGGCATCTATTTTTAGTTAAATTAAATGCACACCTAAATTCCCTTTACAGTCTATGAAGAGCAAGGATCACTGACACATAAGGACAAATTCTCTGTCCTTAAGGAAATTCTTATCACATCCTAAATCTATCCATTGACCTCAAAGGGAACCTGGAGTGAGTTTGTCACACAAATTTCTGCTCTGTAGATTTGTGAGGTTTAGATTAGAGGAACCCAATTTCTCTGGCCAAAGGTACATATCCATCACCTCTGTAACAAAAAGAATCATGACAATATTTCAGACTGAAGGAAAAAAGAGCAAACCATGAAGGCAAAGGATGTCATTAGTAATGAAATGCTCAACACAGCTCATGTTTAATAAACTGAAAGATCTATTTTATCACAAAATGCTGAACTTATTACCATGACTTTCAGGAACCTCAGTAATCTCCCTGACAGATCTTTTCCAGTCTTTCCCAAAAATTGAATTAGGTCTGTAGCATCACTTCCAAAACAGCTGAGGTAACACTTGAACATCTGAATGATTCCAGATTTTTAAGTTTCCCATGCATAAACCACATCTTCACACCAAGGACTTGAAAACCAGGGAAGCTTACCAAGACTCTCATGCTTCAACAGACACAAAAATCATAGGTTTAAAAACCTCCTGTTTAGGTTGAACTCTTCTTGCCCTTCACTAGGTAGAGGATTTCACCTTAGGGAGTTATCAGTCTCCCACCTTTCAGAAACATTGCATTAAATGTAGAATTTGGTTCTCTGCAAAGGCCCAGCATGATGCCTGTGCTGCATCAGGATGTCCATTAGGCAGTGAACTTTTTATTTCAAATTATCTCCTTCTAAACCAAAATCCTAGTTTTGCCTAACTGTCCTTAGTCTTCAGCTGATCTCTGTGTAGAAGATGGAGCTGCTCCTTTTTCTCTTCTCTATTTCTATCTGATTTTGCATAGTTCCAGTCTGTTAACTGAATATTTTTCAGCATCTTCATTGTTCTATATCTTAAATGCCTTAAAGATATATGAAGTCACACAGAAAATTCACTTTAATTTTTTTTTTCTCTAACTAAAAAAAACAGAACCATATAGCAGTTAGGTTACAAATCAGTCTTTTTTCCTTCATGCTGTCTAAGGTAACTACTGAATATTCTTTAGCAAAATCCTGGAGTTTTGGGTCTGTTTGTCAGGACGCCTCAGAGAATGTTGATTCACACTTATAAAACTGCTGTAAAATTCAGGAGACAGATCATCAGAAAACATATAATAGATGTCTGAAATTTCACCTCATCTAAACAAAATGAGAGGATGACTTTGGAGCTCTTTTCCAACCTTAATGATTCCATTTCAATCTGTGAAAACCTGTGGGTTTCTTGTGCAAGGAGTCAGGTGGACTATGGGATAGTGATTAATTCACACAACTCTTGGCTGAATGGCTTTTATTCACTCTTCTGGATGCCTCACTCTATATTTGACAATGTTGGACTGAAATTGATGATCCTGGAGGTCTTTTCCAACTCAGTGATTCTATGATTCTGCAACTTCTGATGAACACAATTCATTTTGATATTAGGTCAGCTTTAGCTTTTCCTCACCCCTGGGTGTTTATTAAGTTAACTTCACTCAGTTCAATGGACAAAGGATGTTTTATACCCACTGAGGGTCTGGTTAACTCAATCTCACCCAGTTTTTCTAGGAAACTTTCAGGTGAAACATTTTCTCTCAGCATGAAGGTGCTCACCTCTTTGCTGTACAATAAAGAGCAGCTATTAATTCTGTACAAACACTACCCAAAACCATAAATAGCATCAGCCATAATTAAAAAAAAAGAAAAAAGTTAAAACAACCTTCAAATCCTCGGTCGTGGCGCATCAGCAAAAGCACAGAACAAGAACAAAAAAAAAAAATTCTACATGCAACAAGAACTAAATGAATGCTTTGCTCTCTGGTAACATCTGGTCACTTCCCCTCTGCTCTCATCCATTCATTTAATTGCAACATGCGTCATACACACACAGTAATGTCACAGGAGTGCGTACACTTACAGGGTAATGGTTGATAGTTCTGACATCTTGCAAGAGTGCTGGTTAGCCCTCTTAGGCTTACAGTAGCATTTCTGAACGCAGCTGCTAAATATGACAAGATTAGCATTTTTTTCAGCATATCGTGAACAGGCCAAGGTAGGTCACTTTCAACACATTTCATGAGACAACGTCACAAAGATGGAAAGCGGACACGACAGAATGGAGTCACAGCACGAACCAGCTGCTTGACTGAAGCAGAAATTAAAAAATTAAATAAAAATTAAACTGCACTGGCTGTTGCTGGCCGTTGTGATGTGCTGATTCACGGACAAACCGAAACTCAAACACCCTGAAGGCAGGCGGACAGCGCTAAGGCATCCAAAATACGCACGACCTGTGCGGTCTGGTTTTGTACAGAGGGTCACAGAACAATATATTAAATGAAAGCTGACTGCATGCTCATGGAGAACAATCAGAGAGTAACATAAACTCATAGGACGGGGATCAATCTAAGGTGAATTGGATCAGGTGTTCCTCATTTTCACTGTAGAGTCTATCCCTTCTTTTTAACACAGAATTTCTAGGACACCAAAGCACTTTTTCCAGCCTCCTTGGTGATGGGGAGGGAGCTCAGTATGGAATCTGCATGTCTGGCTGGTAATTTTGGAGGTACCACTTGTTTTTTGTCACACACACTCAGACAGTGTGCTCGTCAAAGCAGCAGGCACATCCACCGTGGAGCAGGACCTTCACCCCTGCATGATGGATTCTAGGAACAGCTGCTACAGGGAACAGAACAGCTCCTCTCCAACCAGCCAGGAGAGGCTAATTTAAATCAATCACAAGAAGGGTAATCTGAGACATGGAAAGGCATTTGGAGGGATTCTGTAAGAGATTTTATATCTGGGCTGGAAAACGTGAAAATTGAAAATAGTGATTTCTTGTCCATGTTCAAGGGGAGAATTTTTGTTTTGTTTTCAACACATCATTGTTTAGGTGGGATTCACCTCAGGAGAGGCTGGATCTTTACAGTACAGATGTCTAAGGAAAATGGGCATCCTTAGGACCCCGAGAATCATCAGAATAAACAGTTGAGAGAGAAATACACATTTATTGGCCAGGTACATCTGACCTGTTTTAGATGTCCACTCTAGGCTGGGATGAACACCAAACACAACTGAGTGTCCTGACTAAATCTCCATTAATTTATATCCAATAAAGGATAATATGTTGATTTTTAAAGCAATTGCCTTCAAGGCAAATACTTAAGTTTGTTCAAACAAACCCAACTCTGTTTCTGTTACACAATCAAAGATCTGTGTTCATAACTCATGGAATTTATAATCTGAAGAGTAAACCAGGATGAACTGAAAACATCTTAAAATTTCTCCCTACTTTTAACTCTTTTAAGTCAATCCCCATTACTGGAGTTAGGTTTTGCTTCCTTTTGGATAATTAAAGCCTGATAACTGTGTTGTTAATAAATATTACAGTAGAAGAGCAGGAAGGAATGCAGTCTTGTGTCAAGCACACATCCAGCAAACAGATTTAGTAACCGTGTTCCGACTCATAAAATGAATTTCATTTCTTGGATGTTGCTGGGGAAGCAAACATGAAAATGACTGCTCTTTTTGCACTATAATTTCTGTGCTAGGTTTTTGCACCACCTGCTTTTCACAGAGCAGAGTTGGGCAATAATTGTCTGCTTAGATTGATCAAAAATGAGCAATGAGGTTTTAGGGATCATTCCATTTTATTGTGGCTGAGGCTTTCAGAAGTGACTATGGATTTTGAGTGCCACTCATTTTTTTGATCACTTGATGTGAAACACATTTCTCAGACCAACTTTTAACACAAGAGGGCTGCTCAGCCTGTGTTGAAAAGAGGCACTTATGAGGCATGTTAAGGTGCAGAACCTGAAAAGGAAACATCTGAAAATCAATAATCACTTTGAAAAGTCTTAGCCGTGGGCTGTTGTAGAGGTTTGTGGTCTTCAATGATATACTTAATGTTGCCATGGCAATCTAGAAATAAATTCCTATCCATGTTTCCTTTATTGCTTATGCTCTGTTTTACTTGACAGGGATTGATTTTTTAATAGGTTACCCTGGTGAATAGACCTAACGTTACAGCACTTGGTAATTACTAGAATTATTGTAAAAAAACAGACTTGATATTGAAAATATTATCTAAGGATAATATATAGTAAGGATAATATCTAAGGATTAGCTGCTGCTGCCCACACAGTGAGGAGACATTTACACACAGGTTTGTGATGGAAAACATTGTTAGCACTTCTTAGGAAATTCTTAATATTTTAGTGCCTTTAGCACTAATTTTCTGCTATTTCTAATTTTGGTAGAGTCATCTCTCTGATGTTAGGTGGTGTAAAGTGTCCCAGATCTTAAGATTATGGAATTTATACATGATTTCTTTCCTTTCTTCCTCCCATTTTATTTTTCAGACTTTATTTATTATCAAAAATAGAGACATTGGTGGAAGGAAAGGGAGAAAGGGAGAAGAGACAGAGGAGGTGGGAACCAGAGGGGGAAAAAAAAAATGAAAGAGTAAAAAAATAGACAAATATAAGAAAATGAATTAAAATGAGAGCATGGCTATGAAAACACTACACGAATCAGGGCAGGATCCTCAGACCTCTGTAGGCACACAGAGAACGGAATCGGTCACATCTAACTCTACGTGCCAAAGACAGATTCCAAACTGAACTATCACCTTGAACTCAGTCAGGGAAAGAACAGGGACTTCCAGGCTGAGCTGGCCTGTGTGACAGAGACATCTAAGCCATGGGGGATGCTCTGTCTGACGGAGGTGCCCTGCTCTCCCCGAGCCACCATAGACGACGACCGGACTGCTCAGATCGAGCACGAGACTTTAGACAGCTAAAGGCAAACAAGCTGAGTCTCACCGCAAGTGTCCTGGGCAGGGACTGCAGCTGCATCTGGGAGGAAGAGGGAGGGTGCTAGGGTGGAAGGGGAAAGAAAAAGTTAAACACTCCCGGGATGGAACGAGCGATGGATGATGTGGCTGAAGGCCACCGCATCAGACCGAACACCTGGACGTCCCAATGCAAATGAGAGAGAACACAAATCTGAGGCAAAAGGAGCTGTAATTCAGTTCTAGATGGCACCTAGATGACACCTCAGAGGTGCTTAAGAGGAGTGAAACGAGCATGCTGGTCCGGGGAAGGACGTTATGCTGCATTATCCAGGTACATCCGTAATGAAAACGGTCAGAGTTCTGGATTTAGGTCGCTACCAACACACAGGGAATGATGAGATTTGTCTCTGAATGTGCTGAAGGGGAGTCCTTTGGGAAATGCAGTAGAGGTAGAACTTGATTCATGCAAATTAAAACTGCGCCTCATGAAGAATCTTTGTGCACCCTGCTAGAGTAATTCTGAGAAACCTCACCATGAGTAGGATTGGCAGCTGTGGAGCAGCTGGAGAAGGAATGCAGAACAAAATAAATTAAATAAAGCATTGAAAACACAGTAGAAAGTTAACCAAAGTGGAAGTGGAGACATTGTATGGGAGAGAGAGGAGAAAATTGAAAAGTGGAAAAGTGGATCTGTATAATATATTATTCATATCACACACTCGCTTCCTCTCAGCTGACGCTTCCCTAGGCTGGGAGGCATCTTTTCCTTGCTGCTGAGAATTCCCTTAAGCTGCATGTGTTTCCCTTCAAAACACCAACTACATCTACAAACCCCATGCCCTCACAGATCAGATGGAAAAGTTTGGAAAACAGAACTTGTTCTGTGAGCAGCAAACAGATTCTACAATTCCATCCCACTGCAGAGGGTGCAGCTCTGACCTGCTGTGTGCAGGCAGAGTCCTTCATCCCTCTCGTCAGACACAGAGAAAGCACAAGAGCTTCTCAGAAAAGCTGTCTTTTAGTTCTATCTCCTCTAGTTTTTGAGGTTAACAAAATAGCTGTGTGCCTTTTTCCTTGCCACCCGTGCCAGCTTGGAAGTCACTGGTGAGAAACAGGCCATAAAATGAGATTTACCTGACCTATTTTAAACTTGTTGTTTAAAGTGAAATAAGCTGTAGCAAAGGATTTTATTCTCTGGACTGGGTAGGTCTGTACTGATTATGGAAGGAGACCAGCAGGATTGTTTTATTAAACCAGGTTGATTCCCTCCTGTCTTGCTAAAAATACAACAAATATTGGGCTCTACATGGAAAAAAAAAAACCAACAACAATAAAACCACAAACCAAACCAACAAAAAAAAAAAACCCCATAAAAAAATAAAAGGAAACTGTGTCTCTAGCCTTTAATGGAAAACAAATCCCAATTTCTTAGTCTTGCTGCCTAGAGTTCTACCTTTCCTTGCTAATGCCACCAAAATAAGAAGCTGAAGCTCAATGAATGCTTGCAGATTAATGCTGTTGTTAAAAATAAATGTTTAACAAACATGAACTTGGACTGGAACTTTTTGTCCAGTAAATCTGACCCTTGAGTAGATCTGAGGCTTGAAAGTGAAAGAGAATGGCCAAAGAGAGCAAAAAATCCTGTCTGCAGTGCTCATTCTTGGCTTTTCTAACTTCTACAGAGTGGACATAAAAAAAAGGAGATCACAGTTGCTATACTTGGAGTTAAATAATGAAGAGATCAAGCCTAATGTTTGCCTGTACTCTAGAGAATAAATGTGGTAGCAGAGGGCACAATTCTTCCAATAAAAACAGCCTTTAAATGAACTGTAGCTCCAAGGTTCTGTGTCCAGATTCTTCCCCTGCATTAATTCTGGAGCTCCTGTTTTACCAGGCTGGGTTTTTCTCTCTGACTCCAGAGCACAGATCAAAGTCATGCCCTGTGGAATAATTCTGATGGAGCTGCACCAACACAACTGAGGTGCAGCAGGCAGTACAATGTTCAATGAGAAAAATGTACCAAGCCAAATGAGGTTCTTAAATAAACTAAGATTTTGAATACTTCACTGTTTCAAATGAAAAATGTACATATCCAAAACCAGGCATAAATATCTGAGAATTGGATTTAGCTCAGTCCCCTCAAAAGAAAGCAAATGAGCAAATCCCACAGAGTGTTTATTGTTCCAGTCTGGCACAAGAAGTGGATTTTCAAGCATAACAGACAGGTTTTGGTTCCTGTCAGCTGGCAGAGCTCGGCATCAGTATAACTGCACTGGGTTTATATAATTTGCAGCTCTGAAGCTTCAGTTACACTGTTTTGACTCACCTGCCTTACATGTTATACCATATCCCTGCAGATTCACGGTACAACCCATCTCTACAACTCTCCTTAATGAGAAAAGAGAGCACTGCCTTTGTTAAAAAAGCCTGGGCTTGCAGGCATTTCATCAGCTGAACAACTCCAGTGTTTTCATTGGAAATATAAAGAGGAATTTCAGTTTGGATAATCCCTCAGTAATGGTACAGGTGGGACTAAGACTGTGGTATGAACCTTACAAATGGCTTTGGATTGGTCCTATCTTGAGGTAGTTCCCATTTGTTTAAACAACCTTCATTGAGACTTAATTCTGTATTAAGCCACTTTATCCTGGTGGCCTTTGAGGACGTTCTTTAAGTCTCCAAGGCAGGCAGAGACTGTTCTTAGGAAACTGATTTCCTGCTTTGCACCACACAGTTCCTTTGACACAGCGTTAGTCACAAGATCCTCACAAGAAATTCATCTTTCCAGATCAAAAAAACCTTCTGCATTGGGACAGCACCATTTTCCTTGTCCCTTCCCTACCTCAGGCTGTGTACTTGGAGTACATCCTAAAAATTCTCCAGATGTAAAACTAACCCCACTGGATGTGAAACAATCCAGCTCCTGAAGTGAGACACAATAAATTAATGGCAAGGAGAAACAGAGACACTGAGGGGAAAGTAAATTCCTGTTGTCCTCAAATGAGAGAGGCAAAAGTGTGAATGGTGGGAAAAACTAAGTGGAAAACAATGGATTCTGGAGGGCATTGAGCCTTGGTATAAATTAAAAGCACATTCAGGTTCAGAGATGTCAGAATTATTCCCCATTTTCTGCAGTCTCACATCAATTGCTGCATGACCAGTTGCTTCAGCTTCACCTCCATCTTTACATTAAGTAAATGATTCAAAGAATCAGAGGTGCAAACTGATTTGGGGACAAGGCAAAATTCAGATCTATCCCTTTCAATCTAACAGTGCACCCAAACCAGTAAACTTAGACATGAGCAACACATGAGGAAAAGGACAAAAGCCAGAATGGCCTCATTTGGATATTCTCAAGTTTACACTCAGTTTGAAACTTCTGAAAATTCTCCTGATTCTCCAAACCTATTATATTTCCCAGGATCTAAGCAAGCTGCTCTGATAAAAGATACTGCACCCAAATCTGTGGCTAACTCAAAAGGACGAGTGGCCTTGGGCACTGGACGTTCCCTATCCTGCTGATCTCCATGACAACTGAAGCATATCAATACTCATCAAAATTAGGTTATTCACTCTGACCAAGTGCAGTGACTTCAGAAGCACATTTGAGATCCATTCTGCATTTTCTTTCTGAAAGCTACATTGTTTTTAGCTAATTAGGAAGCTCCAGTGTGTGGCAAAATTTACAAGGTTACAGCAAATTTAGTGAAGTACAGCCACTCTCCCTTTACAATATGAAGCTTTTTATGGTGCACATTGCTCAAGTGTTTGTGGCCTTTTAAGCAGCAAGGCTGGAACAATTTTAAATATCTAAAGTGTTTCAGACAGCACATGCGTGGGCAAACCCTGTATTTACACAGGCACCCTGCAGATGAAAGCATTTATGTATAAATCCTTCTGGTTTGAGTCTCTGGGTGTTTTGAGTTCTGTTCCATACCAGTTATGGCAATCAAGCCATGATGGCTTTGTTACTGTCTTTGAAAGTTGTTTAGATCTGAAATTTCCAGATTCACACCCCTAATTTTTCAATGGGAACGCAAAAAAATCTATTAAGCCTCTCTTTGGTGCCTCAAACTCTGTAGAAACAGGGTGGTTAGGGATAATCCAACCCTTGATACAACTGTTGAGAGTGCAGAAAGTTTTACTGTGTTTTCTTAAATAGATATATATATATATATACACATATAAAAATAATTTCTATAAAGGAATTGCAGTGTTGGATAAAACCTCTTTTATTTTCTCCCTCACTAACCTGCACACCTCCTTGACCTTTCAAGAGAAGAAGAATCTTCTAGTGGCTTCTCTTGTAATGCAAAATTGCTCTTTTTCAGTTCATGGCTTGCTCTTGTGACAGATGGGGGGAAAAAGTCTGTGCATTGCTCCTTTAGGATGCAACTTGTGGACAAAGGACTTTGCTCTCTAAGACTGCCACAGATCATGGTGCCAAGGAGAAATTTTAAGTCATCATTTGAGGATTTTTACATGTGAAACCTAGGCAGATTTCAAAATCTCGTGATTTGTCAACAACAAAAATCACCATTGTATCCTTTTCTCTGTCTGTATATCCCTTTAAACCCTAGAATTTCCCATAAAAATGCCTTACAGCCACAGAAAAAGTGTTTAGAGACAAAGTCAGCCAATTTTTTCAATACTACTGCAAAAGAAAAAAGGACAGGAGTCAGCCTCCACCACACAGACACCTCTTGTGCAGGCCAAGGCTTTGCACCCTAAAATCTGCCTTCTAAAGATTTCCAAACAATAGAAGTAAAAATCTTTTTAATGCTGTATTCATCACAGGTGAGGTTATAACAAGAAATAAGATTTGTGATCCATGATTTCAAAATCAGATCCTGCCAAAGCTCTGGTCAGTGCTTGTATATCACTGGAAATGGAATGGAATTTCCTTCATAAATATTGATTTGCTCTTCTGGAATATTCCTCTGGCAGGTGGGCCAAGAGATAACAAAAGCCTTCTCAAGGTAGAAATGGTTTTAGGTCTAATCTCATAATTTATGTAAGAATTTGAAGAATGCACTGGATGAAAGGACAGGTTTTAGCTTGGGAAAGTAGATTTGACAACCAAAAATTCATCTTCCTGTCCTTGCCACAGGCACCTGGGGGATTTAGGTACATTTTACCCTTGGTTGTTCAATAGCAGTAACAGCTCCCAGGAACATTATAAACACACTAAATGCTCTGTGCTGTTTGAATTTACAGCAATTGAAACCACAGATAGGTAATCAAAGCAACATAGGGCTTTTGATTATTTTATCTGAAAATAAATAAATCCCTGATAATTACACTCCTGCTAATTATGGTACATAGTCTGCATGGTCTTACATTCCTAATGAGTACACTTAGGTTTTTTTCCAATCTCTACCTGAAAAGATTGGCACAAATGAGCACCCCCATCCTTTCCACCCAAAAATTCCAAAGTAAAAAACAAGCAAAAAAAATCAAACCAGCACCCAAAATAATAATTTGCCTTGGGCGATGCACATGAAAAGTATAGTGGAGAATGAGCACATTTTTTCCTAGAACTTTAAATAAATCCATCAAGAATTAGTGTTGATCAAAGCAGCAAGTATCTACTCCCCTGGCATTCCTTAGAAACGAGCACTAAGTCCTTGCTGATCATGCACTGACATCAAATGACCATTATCTGTGTTTTTCCAGTGTATTTTCCTGTGGTAGAGAAGGATTAACCCAAGGACACGAGTTCCTTTTGTTGCTGGCTCGTTGGGAGTCCCAGCACCCAGCTGACAGCACCACACTGTCCATCCAACATCTGCCACTTGCTTGTCAGAAAAATGAGCCTTTTGGCACCGAGGTCCTGCCAATAATTATCAACTCTGGCAGCCTGAGCACTTGCAGCAAGACAAAGCGGTAGCAGAATGAATCACTGCGTGTCCAGTGACTTTGGAGGTGAATTTTAGAGGAGTGTTGTTTACCAAAACATCTGGGCTGCAACATTGCTTCTGCTGCCCTAAACCCTCTAGGTCGCACCAAGGGTAAAATTATACCTACCTATGATATATGCCATGATTCTCCTTTCTTTCCAGCAAGATGCTGATTGGAGGAATGACGTAGACCTGAATTAGCTAGATATATATGTGGGGTTTATTTTCTTTTCATTGAGCTTTCAACATGTGATACAAAATTTATGAAGAATCTGTCAAAGCAAAAGCAGAAACAAGCTTCCCCCTCCCAAATTATACCAGTCGTGATAAACTGGAAATCATGATAAAAATAAAAAGATTTTTTTTTTTTTCAGTTATATGTGCTTGATCCTTGAAAATGAATGAAGAAACAAAGGTTTGATGGAAAAGTGTGGGTCTTTTTAATCTTATGGCTTATTCCAGCATGCATCTACATCATGCACCTACTAAATATAGTGGTGTTTTATGGCAGTGATGATTTTCTCTCTAGAGTGAATATTTCAGCAATGCAACAATGCTTGTGAAAATAACAGCGTTGATTTAAGCTTTGTGTAGGCTTTTCTGTAGAAATATGGGTTTCTTTCTGGGGGGTGATATACTCTCTTTACAACAACTTGACCAAAACCAGGATATCTGAAAACAGATTCTGGCAAACCAGGTTACACGCTGTTGGCTGGATTTTTCATGGTCAAAACAGTGAAGTCTTGCCAGATCAGTTCATTATCCATTTCCTAAAATTCCAGGGAAGAAACTGATGGATGATAAATCCATACAAACAGTGTGGGCCTGGTGTGCTGCTCTGAGTGCTGAACCAGCCATTGTTGGGTTGTGAATATGTGTTTGCCATCCCCAGGACTGGGAGATCCCACTTAATTCTTGGACTCCTGATTTGGTGCTCCTTGGCTTTCAGCATATGGGGAAACTCTCCCTAAATAATCTCCTACTTCTTCAAAATATTTACAAACTGCAGTTGGAGACTGCTAAAAATCAGGGTTTTCTTTTTAGGTTTGGAATAATGTGAATAACTGGATGGAAAATATAGGGAGCAATTCAGGATGTGGTCATTTGTTCTGTAAGATTCAACAGGACATGTCACAAGGGGAAATGGCTTTAAATGGAAACACAGTAGGGTTAGACTGGATATCAGGAAGAACTTATTTACTGTTAGGGAGATGGGGCCCTGGCACAGGTTTCCAGAGAAGCTGTGGCTGCCCCTGGATCCCTGGAAATGTTCAAAGCCGGGCTGGATGGAGCTTGGAGAAGCTTGGGACACTGGAAGGTGTCCCTGCCCATGGCAGGGGGTGGCACTGGATGAATTTAAGGCCCCTTCCAACCCAAACCATTTTCTGTCTGTAATCACGGCACATTACTGCTGTTTGTTTCAGCAGCTGGGGTGAGAAACCTGCCTGAACTGCGTTAATAGCTGTCTTAATTACTCTAAGAATACGATCAATAGCTCTTTATGCTTCCCCACCACCTGGGGATCTCAGAACTTCTCCCCCAGATAAAAATCTATTGCATTTGCATTACTGATCTTGCTTCAGTTTGATGCTTAATTTGGCAGCATTATTCAGGAATGACACAAGGTTAACTGAAACCAGACATGCTTCAAGAAAAAAAATCTTACATCTTTGGCACTCCTCACACTAAAAAGTAACCAATGGTTATGATGACTATTGGGAGGAAATATGAAAGTTTCTTGGAAAAATAATCCAAAATAATAATAGAGTTAAAATTCTCATTAAAGGGGTGCCTTCTATCTCTTTTTTGAATTCCTACCTCAGCTGCTTAGACATTTTGATGACTCTAGCCCCCCGTATTTTCAGCTGTAGAGAGGAGTTTCTCTCCAAAACACCAGCGAAAGGAAGATGGAGTGATTGCTCTCCCAGAACCTGGTGGGTGTTTGTGGTCTCGGGCTGAGATGGGATCAGCAGCATGCAGACAGCTCTGAGGGCAACTAAAGGTGTGAGGAAAGGATGGGGAGGAATGAGGCTGGTGATGAATAACTGAACATACAAGTGGATAAAATGGAAGTTGATAACCACCAAAGCACTTGGCTACTCCAGGAAAACTGTTAGGAATTAGCAACAAGTTTCCAAGTTCTTGTGAGCCTGAAAACAAAGGTTGTTGCACACAATAATCAGGTTGTTTAGATAAAATTTTTTTATTTTTTATTTAATGGGAGTAAAGCCCTGGTAGTGTGTGACAAATGATGAAAATCATTGTTTGATTTATTTAAGGCAAATCTTATATTCTCCAGTGGCTACACTGCATTAATTAAGCCTCAGTTCCCCTACAGTGCATTCTTCTGCCATGGTCCTGTCTTAGCTCATAGCTAACTTCTCCAGAGGGAGATTTTAATAATGAATGCACAGTGGTAGCAATATATGATTAATATTTGAATTTAAGCCCATCCCCAGGGCTTTAAAAATCAAATTTAAAAATCAAACAGGCTTAAGTGCTTTGCAGAACCATCTTCACAGTGTCTATGAAATAGAATGCAGAGGCAGATTTTTCTGACAAAACAGTCATTAAAAGGACCTGAACCTAAACATGTATCAAACACATAAAAAAAAAAGAAATCCTGCTCAAAGTCAGTAGCCAAGTTTTTGGGGCCTTTTATTTTCTTTTCTTGATGATGGAAGTACCAGCTGTCTAAAGGGTTATTCCAATGAATGGAGGACTGATATTATAACAGATCTCAATCCCTGCTGCAGATCCATGTGGAATTACCCTCAGAAACAGGCTGAAAATCCTTCCTCAACCTCATTGCTCCTCACCCGCTAAAGGGAAAGTGCTTAAAGATGTTCTGGAGTAAAGATCTGGATGAGAAATTTGGTCTGATGGGATGATGCTGTAAGAGTTTGAAGCAGCAAAATAGAACATGGAAAATGCTTAATATGAGCCACAGTCTAAATGTGAGATATTTCAATATGGTGACAGAACCAGATTATGATCTACAGTCTTCCTTCCTTACAAGCTCTCTTTATACAGGGTATGTGTGCACAAATATTGACTCTGTCTGGTGTACATCTGCAGAGAATTATTAATTTAATTCCTTTTCATCATCCCTGTGTGAACTTTTCTGCTGTCAAATCTGTTTGGATAAACAACACTCCACTCCGTAACACGTACATCAATGCGAGATCCATTTATACACACCCGGTTACAAAAGTTGCAAAAAAATATGAGAAAAAAATAATGGCAGCGAATGGAACAGAAAATATGATGTTTTCTCTTGGTTTTGGTGGCTAACTATACACATAGGAAAAGCACCAGCAAAACCCAGTCACCATATTGATCCAGGATGAGAAGGGATGTTCGGAAATCCAGTGAAATCTTGGGAGTCCATGGCATGCTTTGCTTCATACGTGAGATGTGCAGCAGACACCAAACATGCATTTAAAAATTCAGACTCTGCACATCTCAGGTGTTAATTACCACCCAGGACTCGGGGGAGCTCCATGGGAAGCCTTTCATGCAGGCCCCAGGCAGACCATGCACAGGTTGACCTAGTGATGAACTCATCCTCTGTTTTGTTTCTGAGGTAAACCCACCCCCAGAATCAGTTTGAAGCATTATTTTGGGCTGTGGAAACACAGTTCAGAGCAAGATGAAAGGGGCAGGGCTTTCAGTGAGTGGATGTCTGGCTACAGACATGAAAATTGATGTAGGATTTTTTTTTTTATTTAATGCAAATCTAAACTAGAGAACAGGGAAAAAAACCCCAAAAAAACAGAAAAATAGGCAGCTGGAGGACATATTTTTCCCTGAAAATTGTCATGATGGATGATATCATTATTCCATGATTGTGGTTACTTAGGGTGAAACTAATCACTTGATAATTGTATTTATTACAAAATAAGCATCTCCTACTTTACCCTAACATCTGCAGGTTTTTAATTTTATTTAGGGTGTTCGTAGCTCACCTATTTTCATCAGGAATTTAGTGCTAAATTAAATAGTCCTACCTATGTCTACGAGTGCAAGAAAGCTCACAAAAAAATCCAAATGTGTGTGGTGTTCAGGCCAACACCAGATGTGCTGCCCCATATCCCAGTTATTGCAGAGGATTATATAATTTTTATGTGGAGAATGACTGCATGCACTCAAAATGGTAATGATAACCACCTCAACTGGCCAACCTCTGCATTATTATGAAGTGGAAACTAATAAAAAGAATTCCAGATTAAAAATACATATAAATGACAAAGCTACAAGCATCTAGAGGGAAATTTAAGGATTTGTGTGCATTTTAAAACAATTTTAAGGGGGTGTGTGTGAAATGTTTGGTTTTAGTGCAATGCAATTAAGTTTACAATCAACATGGACCTAAGCACGTCTTGGGGATCTTCCTGCACTATAATTCAGCCAGCAGTTAATTGAAACTTTTCACCCAATCTCATTGATTTCAGTGAACTTTGAACCATGTCCTGGAATTTATGAAGCACAGCAAACCATCCCATGAGTAAAAGAATAGTATTTATACCTGGTCAATAGGTTAATTTTGAGATAATTGACGTGGAAAAACATTAGATTTTTTTTATTATTATTTTTTTATTTTTAATCTTGTATTTCTGCTTATTTTATAAGCCTTTTAAAGAAAGGTGAAAGCTGGCATTACAATACACTTTCATGGCTGATGGACTGAAAAATTAATGTAAAAATCCAATTTTTAATTTAATAGACTTTTCAATTCTTTTCAAAAATCAACCTAATTCAGCTGAGGTTTCTTGTTTATCCTGTGGGTTTTTCCTATGTGTATATCAGTAATTTAAACTGATTACTGCTTTATTTGTACTTACAAGTAAATGCTGGATTCATTGCCCCCGATATCAGGTGACTGGAGTTTCTGCACAAGTATCACAATTATGCCAATAAAAAGCACAAAATTTATCTGGGGGAAAGAAAAAAAAGATGGAAAAAATTGTGACAATTGCATAGTTTTACAAAGTATGAAAATGAGACATTCCCAGTGACTTTCTGGTTTCATTCCCTTTTTCTTCTCCAAACTAATCTCCAATCTAAAAGTTCTATAGGGTCAGGATTAATGGAGAAAGTTCACAAGGGTCTTATGTGCCTAAGTGCAGCTAAAATGAGACAAAATTTCTGCAGTTTCAAGACAAGAGAAGAGAAACATAAATGGAAAAGTTTCAACATTTTTCATTATCAACCTGTGCAGAGTAAAAAAGAAAGATCCCTGCACAAAAAAATACATAAAATAAAGACATCAAGGGTAAAGACATTTTTCACTCCCATTCTCTGACCAATGGATGTCTCAATTTAACAGTTTCCATCGGTTTTAAAACTTGGAGAATGATAAAATTAGTGTATTTCAGTGCTTTGGCTTGAGATTTGGCCAACAAGTCTATTGTTTCTTAAAGCCAGGAGAGTGGAAATTTAAGTTGGTCCATTACAAGATCTTATACTCCTTTAGGGGGAGCAGAAATTGAACATGAGCATTTTGCCAGCAGTTTCTGTCTGATCTGAGAACTACAAAGGGATGGAGAAGCCCAGTAGTCCCTTGCTTTATGTTTGTTCCTTTAATGCCTTCGAAAGAAACCAGGTTTAACTGATCCCCCAAGCAGAACATGATCCTTCATAGAACGTGCCTGTAAAGCATGAAAAAATTCACAGAAATTCACACATGGACAAAAACCTTGGATCATTGAACCCCCTCTGTTTTGGTGCTGAAATTGGCTGAATTTCCTTTCATTTAACTAAGAATTCTTCACAGAGCTGTCCAAAGATTTCAAAGGAGAAACACCAAACCTGATAAACCCCTGCTTTATTGGTTACCTGTGAGCTGGAAGTCTCAATTCCTACAAAAGTCACTCTAAACCTCCTTAATTCTCTCCATGGAGAGTGGAGAACAACTTAGGGTGCCCAGAATGAGACACTGGCATGTGGCAAGCCCAAAAGATTTTCAGGTGCCACTGACCATATTGTCCAGGGGTTCAATTTATTTTCCTAAATGTAGGAGCCCAACAGCATTTTAAAACCCTCATATTATTTGGAGCACCAGAATATCTCCTTCTCTTCAGATATTCAAAATCCATCTGCATATAATCCTGAATTATATGTTCTAGGGGATCCTACTGAAACAGGGAGGTTGGACTAAATGACTTCCAGGGACCTTTTCCAATTTTAGCCATCCTGTGAAACCCAAACTGGGCACTTTAGAAGCTCTCAGTCCTCCATGTGCAGGCATCTGACAAAATTTGAGCTAAATCCAAGAGTTCCATCAATTAGAGCTCAGACACCTTGCTGACAATTTAGCATCCAGCACTATGACCAAGTGCTATTTTAAATCTGAGATAAATTAATGTAGCTGTGAAGTTAAACAGAGTGCATTTCCCTGATCCCTGACATTTACTGTGCTTTTAGATGCCCTGGATTGCCCCACTTGGCCTTCAGCTGCCACCCCAGTTGGCCCAGATTTTCCACACATCCCATGACACCTCTACCAGCCCCAGAGAAATGTTCCACGTGCTCTGGAGTTTTAATTCTGGTGCTTGTGTCTGTGTTTTACGCATCTGAATAACTCCTTTGCTTGCAGGCAGTGCTCCATTGTTTAATTTGTATTAATCCCTCTTAATAATGAAATTCCTTGGCTTTGTGGGTGGCCAACGATGGAAATTTAGAGAATTTTTCCAGCAGTCCAAAAACAGGGATGCAGCACAGCTTGTAAAGTATTAGAAGATGTTTAAATTGTTTTTTTTCCCTCAGGAGAGAGGAGGAAGTGTCTTCTCCAGGCACTACTCACCATGATTGACCCAACCACGGGGCCCTTGATCACCCACCACAAGGCAGTGTTGTCATTCATGTCCCAGCAGCTGCAGTTGGTAAGGAAAGAGTGGGATGGGGAAAGAGAAGGGGGAAAAAAAACAAGACATAACAATGAAATTGATGAACTTCCAACTGTTTTTAAAGGGGCAGAATGTGGGAGACTGGTTTCAAACCTAAATTATTTAGAGTTCAAAGTGATATTTCTTTAGTTTGGCTTATTGCAGCTTTCTTTTACAGCTTTTCCCCAATCGTTTGGAAGTAAAATAAGTATTTTTGTGGCAGTTTCAATGGTGCTTCCTATTAAACAGGTTAGAGATTTTGGAAAAGCCCTTCAAGTGTGTTTCTGTCTCTATAATAGATTGTAAAGTTGACCCTTAAAAAAAAGAAACAAAAAAAAAAGTGAAATACTTCAAAGGATGGGGTTTTTTTAACATTATTCCGAAGTTTCATGTCTCACTTATTTTTCCAGGGTTAACAGATATGAATGTGGGTTTCTGACCCTGACACAAGGAATTTTACACATTTCCAGCACACCAGGATCCCGGATGTATTCACAATAGGAATAATTTTCCAGTCATTAGGTTGCAAGTCCTATTCAGGATTCATTTGAGAAGGACCAAATACTGGGCAACAGTTAGAGTCAGCTGTTAAGCTGTTGCTAGTGAGTAATCATAAATAAAATGACATTTCTACCCCAGAGTTTAAAATCTTCCTCTGAAATCACCAAAGGATTATGCAGAAGTTTGTTTCACACAGCTGCACTTGGACATTCAAATATATGACTTATATTCATAGAGGGTTTTAATGCTAACATACATTTTTAGAGCTATAAAATAATACCAATAATAATGAAAAGGATCTTATTTTCCAGTCCCTGTTACGTTATTATAATGACTACTATTTATTACTGAGAAATGTCTTCATGACTATTTTAAGTCATAGAGAATCATCCAGATAAAATTTTTTCTTCCATTTGTCTCCACTTTGTTTCCCTGATTTTCTCCCTAGAAAGTACAAAATCACAGAAATCTGTCTACTTTGTACCTGCAGTTCTGAGAAGGAATTTTTCCTTCCCACAGGGAAAAGAGCCAAAGTCCCAGCAGAGGCTGTCATGGTGCATTTGTCAAATGCCAAAAAAAACAATTGGGAAGAACATCCAGGAATAAAACACTGCTGGTCTCGTGAGAGTTTAATGCAATTTGGGTGTCATTTAAATGGTTGTGTGGTAGCATCTGGGGGAAAAGTGAAAATCTTTAAACAAAACTATATATATGTGTAAAAGTGAGGAGGAAGGGCCAAAATCCCATCATCAAAGTGTGTCTGAGAGAAATCCCAAATGGCCAAGTGATGCCTGGTTTAGAAATGTCAGTTAATTTAGATTTTCAGTTGAGCAATATTCCTTATTTTCATCTGAACAACATTTATTCATTTCAGATGAACGATAATTTACTGCATTCCCATAAAACCAAGTATAAAGATGTGTGTGGTGCAGCAGGTGAGAATTGAGAAAATTTAGATAGTGGTTTGTCAAATTTACACAAAATTATGTCGTTTTGCATCTGTTTGCACAGCATGGAGACCTGAAATCACCCAAAATCTAAAGGGCTGATGACTGAGATTTTCAAGTGCAAATTAATATTTCCTAGTTATCTCCCTTTAAGTGCCCAACTTAAAATATTTGAAAGGGAATAAATGCTCAGAAGGAACCCTTCACCCACAGTCTGGAAATCAGGCTTTTGTCAGTGATCAGCAGTGGTATGGACCTAAAATCACCAATTATCTTTTCAATTCTTTGTATACATTTATAAATTAGGTGCTGTCTACTGAAAATTACCCATTATCTGCAGAGCTCAGCCTCCTTATGATGGACATTAAAGCTGCCCTGAAAGTCTTTAGTGAGTTGACCAATGTTGGAAAAATCTGGGCAAACTCTCATATTAATTTAGCTTTAATATTAGATTTAATTTATAGATATTGCTGTATGACAATTTGTCTGTGTAGGAATCAGGAATCACAGGGATAGGAATCCACTTGTGATTGTAATTACCTGGATTGTAGAGACCAACAGCCCTCTGTTAACTTAACAGAGTTAATTAACTTAACAACAGTTAATTATCCCTGGATGTGGTTGGGACAAAGAGAGCCTTGGAGGTTGTTTTGGGTTTGTTTTTCTCCCACTGAGCTATTTTAAATGTGTGCTCTACACATGTATCCCCTACAAATTCTTATTCTTAGACCTCTCTGCTTTTTTCTTCCCCTCTTCTTAGACCTTTTATTCTACTTAGTTTTTATTTATTTTATTTTTATTCTCTGTTTTTACAGGGCATGTCCCCAGTGAGCTCCATTCCAAACTTCCACCTTGCAGGTGTCAACAATGGATCTGATCAAGCTCACACAGAGGTTTGTTTTTTTCCAAGGACTTTCAAGGATGTCCAGTCCCTGTGGCACCTACAAGATTGATGTGGGGGAAGGAACCACCATCTCCTCCTCAGATAAAAAAGTGGGAATGCACAACAGAACGTTTGGAATTTTCTGTACTATGGAAAGAAGCTCCCTAATTTCTGTCAAATGCTCCCCCACAGTGCAGATCAGACAGGCAGGATGAAAGGAAATTATTCTTTTCCAGGATGGATGAAGGGAAGGGAGCCAGGGGGTTGGGGAAGGGATGTGATTCACATTTGCAGAGGCCAAAGTCGGATCTTGGGTGCACGAATGGAATAACTCCACTTAAATCAGGAGCAGAGCTCTGGATCAACAGAGAGCTGAATTTATCTCCTGTCACTTGCAGGGATGGGAGTCAGGAGCTGAAGTTGAGGGAGCTGTGCCAGTTTTATAAGGATCAGGCAGGAGGGGACTCAGACTCCAAACCTGTATTTCCAGCCCTTGCCACTGTGGTTTTCCAGTTCAGTAATTTCCACAAGGTTTTCAGGCTCACGCTGGCTTCTCCCCCACTCCCAGAACAATGCTTGCTGATTTTTAAAAAGTAACCACTGAGACTCTCAGATGGAACCTTTCTAAATATCTTGCATGCTAAATAGTTTCTCTAAATAAAAGGAATGTTTTTGGCTGTTTTTTTTGTTTGTTTTTTTAAATTTCTTCATTTTCCTTCTGAGAGACATTCTCCCTACCTGCAAAAATGCAAGGGTTGATTGGACTTGTAAGAGAAATTAGAGCTTTCAGGGCCAGTGCTGTAATCCTAATAATGACACAACAGGGGTTTCTGGCTTGTTTTGCATGGAAGTAAATTATTTAATTTGTCTTAATGTCAAAATAGAACATTGGGTCACAGCACTGGCATTCCCAGTGGAGGAAAGGCTTTATTTGCTTTCCAGAGAGAGTCTGAAAGAACTAGGATGGAGCAAACCTGACAGAACAATGAGTTTTGTGGAAATTTTGCATCCAGATATCTCCAGTATTCAGCAAAATTAAAGCATAAGCCTCAGTGACTTGGAAATGGGATTTTGGTATGAAGTGCCTTTCCCTCAGTTCTGTGTTTTCAAAGAACCACTGACTGATTTTTGGAATTTTACTCAGTCTGCCTCATTCTTTCTAACATTTCTCCAGGTTTAAATACAGTTCTCATGAAAAATCATGGTCAGGTTTGTATTTCAGGACATAAATACACATCCATTCCTAGCTGCCACACCTGCTGCTCTATCAGAGCAGATACTGACTGCCAAAACACGCAGGTCCAGCTCTGGGAGCAGCTTTTCATTCATATCCTTTAGAACTGGATATTTGCAGCCTTTTTTCTCTACCAAAAGACACAATTTGGGAAGGATCTCCTCTTTTGAACACTTTATGATTTTTTTTTTTTCCACACAGATGACAGAATGTGGATTTCTGTCTCATCCTGATTAATCTCCCCTGCAAAATTCATGGAAAACCCTCCTCAGTGGGAAACTAAACTCTTAATTGCCCTGGTAAATCAAAGCTCAACAATGCCTTGTGCAGATTTCCTTCACTGTCCTAGATTTATCTCCAAAAATTTCTACAGCTGATTTCATCACCTTTATCTTCCCCCACAATCAGTGGGAAAGAAGCAGAGAATTACAAAGGATTCCACTCACAGCTCTTGTAAGATGATACAAATCATATCCTGGACTCCAGTAATTAAATGGAGCAGGGAATGGGGTCAGGTTTACAAGTTTGATGCCTCAATCTTCCTTTAGGAATTCCCCAGTGCAATGACAGATATCAAACTGTAACTCTATGAACAGAAAAGTAGTTGAACTCTGGACCTAAATGATGTTTGTCCACAAATGGGTGTCAGAAATGAAAGGAGAAAATAGAACAAGAGGAAATGGCCTCAAGCTGTGCCACAGGAGGTTCAGGCTGGAAGAATTCAAGAAGAATTTTGAAAGGGTTTTTGAACTTTGGATGGGGCTGCCCGGGGAGGTTTGGAGTCCCCACCCCTGGAGGTGTCCAAGGAAGGTCTGGACAACCCCCTGAAAGGTGGCTGTGGGCAGCTGGGGCCGGTCTCTTTCTCCAGGCAGCACTGACAGAACGAGAGGTCACAGCCTCAAGCTGTGCCAAGGGAAATACAGGTTGGACATTAGGAAAAAGGAAAGAATAATAAAGTACTGGAATGTTCTGCCTGGGGAGGTGGTGGAGTCACCATCCCTGGATGTGTTTAACAAAAGACTGGATGTGGCACTCGGTGCCAGGGTCTGGTTGAGGTGTTGGGGCTGGGTTGGACTCGATGATCTTGGAGGTCTCTCCCAACCCAGTCATTCTGTGACTGAAATTCTGTTGTTGGATGTGGCACTCAGTGCTCAGGGCTGTGTGACACAGCCACAGGTTGGACTCGGTGACCTTGGAGCTCTTTCCCAACCTAAAGGATTCTTTCACTCTGTGGTTCTGTGCCCTCCAGTCACCACATTCCTGTTGCACCCTTGCCACGGTGCTGGATGCAGCTGGAATCATTTCCCACCCAGCAAAACCTACCCAGTGTCATCGAAGTGAAGCCTCAGCACTGCCCAGACAGTGACACAGATTGTTGGGGTACCTGCAGAGGACAAGAGAGTGACACATTAACAGTCCAGACACGCTTGATGTTCAGCAAGGAGCACTTCTGCAACCTCTCCACTGAGCTTTTGTCTCCTAACAGCACTTGTGCATGGGATAATGCAATTTATTGAGTTAATTCAGAGCTCCAGAAACATCCCTCTCAGTCAGGGGGCAGATTGTAGCAGCAAAACTGGTACCAGGGAAGGATGATGCTGTGCCAGGTCATTATTGCTCAGTGTTTTACTGCATCTTGTTGCATGAAGGATAAAACAAAGTCTGGACAGAACAGAATCAACCACATCTGTGTCTAGAGCTACTGGAAACATGCAAGAATTGCAGTGCCAGATGTTGAGCTGGAATGGCACTATTGGAGTCTGTGGATTTTTCTGTGGTTTTGTTGTAAATGATTTGCATATGTTGCATTTTCTCTGTTACTGTGTAAATAACCAGTTTTTCTTTACTTATTCAACCAAAACAAATCCACAGACGAGAAGTTTCCTCTGCTTACAATTTTTTTTCATTAAGAAAGTACCAAAACAAAACAACAGATTCCAAAAAGAGAATACTGGAATAAGGATTTAATTCCTATTTCAGACATTTCTTCACTTTCAAAAAATGCATACAAAATGTAAATTTAATTAAAACAATAAGAACCCATTGAAAAACCTGAATTTATTTTCCTTTCTGAAAACCCTAGAAGTGTGATTTTTAATTTTTTTTTCAGTGGAAATATTTTTATAAAATAATTCATTTATGCAAGACAACCCTGGGTAAGTTGGATCTCCCCTGTATGGTAAATAAAATCTTTGACTAAGAAACTGCTGACATCTTTTCAGGCACCACTGGAAAAATAAAGTGCTAAAAAGCAAACAAAAAAGGACCTTGATAAGCCCAGCTCCCAGCAGTGAACAAGACTGTGGTGAGTTGACAGGAACAATTATATTTAATACATTTTGCAAGGCTGTGTTGATGTCACATTAATTAGTCAGTCGTTTGAACCCACTTAGACGAGTCTCTGTCTAATCATATTCCCACCATCAGGAATAAAAATATCCCTGTTAGACCTGGGTGACTGATGGAGCCCTCCTCCTTTAAACAACCACACAGAGAACAATTTGAAAGGAAAATGATATAAAGAGATGAAATGACAGGCTTTGGGGAGAAGAAGTCATGCATATTTAATTTCAGTTGAAGTCTGCTTTTCTCACAGGTGAATACATAGAGAAAAGCCTTTTTGCCCTTAAAAGAGTTAAAATTAATTTTTAAATATCAAACTTTAATTTTAATTTTATTGAACTAACCTTGAAATACCAAATATTTGTCCAGGGAAGCAGTGAATGTCCCATCCTTGGAAGTGTCCAAGGTTGGGCTGGGTGAGGCTTGGAGCAACCGGGGATGGTGGAAAGGGCCCAGGGAAGGGGGTGGGAACGAGATGAATTTTAAGGTCTCTTCCAATCCAAACCATTATATGATTCCATAAAACAGGGGTCTCATGTATTTAGTTTCCTCTATAATCCAAACCATTATATGACTCCATAAAACAGGGGTCTCATGTATTTAATTTCCTCTATATAAATTTTGATGCTATGAATAGCGTTCCAAATCTGTAAAATGTGCAGGAATTCAGAATTTAAACTAAATGTGTCATAACAGTACATTTTAAAGCCCCACATTTCAGATCAGCTTGGAGTTTTGAACCATCTGCCCTATGAATGTACATATACTCACACCACTTCTCTCTACATCAAAAGATTTATTTCTCTCCATCGCCTCCTTTTCAGCTTCTGAGGAACATTAGAAAACAAGCCCTGAAGGCTGAGATTTATTCCTGCTGACTTGTGCTGCCCTGAGGTGGGAGCAGGCATTGGCAGAGAGCTCAGGAAGGCAGCAGAGCATCCAGAGAATTCACCAGCACATTGCAGGTTTGGGAAGAAAGAACTGCCTGGATCAACAGAGCCGTGTGTGGCTCTGATGAATCCCCGCAGGTGAGGACGCCGACGTCTCAGCACATTTGAAGGAACAGATCAACATCCAGATGCTGCAAAGTGCTGAGCTCTTGTTTCCCTCTGCCTCACTGCAGCTCCCTCCCCACCAGCCCCGAGCTTTTGTTCCTCCAGGGATTGAATCCAGAGTCTGGAAGTGGCTCTGTTGGCTTTGAAATCGCCAATTGCTCCCATCAGGTCAGGGGAACTGCGAGTCCTGAAACACACAGGAGATGAGAAAATAATAACCAAATAAACCAAAACCATCCAAATCTGGAGAGTTTTTAATGGATATTATTGATGCTGTTTTGAATCTGAAGTGATCTGAGTGTTGTTCCCACCAACACAAGCTGGACATGGAGCTGATGAAATGAATCCAGAGGAGGCCACAAAGATGCTCCAGGGGCTGGAGCCCCTCTGCTCCAGAGCCAGGCTGGGAGAGCTGGGAATGTTCCCCTGGAGAAGGATCCAGGGAGAGCTCAGAGCCCCTTGCAGGGTCTGGAGGGGCTCCAGGAGAGCTGGAGAGGGACTGGGGACAAGGGATGGAGGGACAGGACACAGGGAATGGCTCCCACTGCCAGAGGGAAGGGATGGATGGGATATTGGGAAGGAATTCTTGGCTGTGAGGGTGGTGAGAGGCTGTGATGGAATTCTCAGAGAAGCTGTGGCTGCCCCTGGATCCCTGGAAGTGCCCAAGGCCAGGCTGGATGGAGCTTGGAGAAGCTTGGGATAGTGGGAGGTGTCCCTGCCCACGGCACGGGGTAGAATGGATGATCCTTAATGTCCCTTCAAACCCAAACCATTCTGGAATTCTGTGAAGTCTATAAATTGAACACAACTGAAAACTAAATATTTTGAGGTTACATTACAGAATAAATCCATCTGTCCAGTTCATTCATTACAAGGACTGATTAAAAAATATTGAAGTCAGTTACTACCTGCTCGTTTTCAGTATTCACACATCCAGACAAATCCACAAATATGAAAATTTTGCAAACTTAATTAAAGGAACTCAACCTCTGATTTATGTTCAGATTACAAAGATTTTACAATTTGTAATTTTACATTGCTTTTTTTTCTAAAAAAAAAGATCAGATTTTCATGTACATAAACCCCAATTTCTTCTTGGAAACCCACTTTTACCTCAACTATAATGTGATTATACGTCTGTGTGGTTCAAAAGGAACCCTGAGCACCCTTTCCAACAGTTTCCTTTCCAAAAGCCTTTCCCAGTAACCATCCATTTCCAACAGCCTTTTTATGACACAGATTGTTTATGGTTATTTGATCACTTCTTTCTCTTTTATACCTTTTCTACCTCTGTATCTTCTACAAACATTTTTTCTCCCTACTGTAGGGAGGCTTTGCCAGAGGAGATGAAAATTTTGGTTTGTGTGCAGCTTCAGGAGGGAAAAAACAAAATTATCTGTTGATTTCTTGAAGGTTCAGGCTACCTAAGGATGTTTTTTCAAAGGAGAGTAGTTTAAATCATGGGGTTTGTGTGTAGACTTTACATATGAATATACAGAATTATTTCAGAAGTGTCTATAAATATAAAAATCAAGTTTAACCTTTCAAGGAACATTTTAAATTACTGTATTCTTCTGCATTCACCATCTGAGTTCTGCAAAAAAACCTCTGCAAAGAATTACTTACATTAACATGTCACAGGAATCAATTTATATCCAGAAGGCCAGAATGAAAAATAATTGCCATGGCTATCACCATTTAACTGGCTTTTCTGAAATAAATCTTGTTTCTTCCCAGTGCAAGTTTTTATTTCCCATTCAAGTAGGAAAAGCAGATGTGAATATCCTTTGGATACATTTCCAATTTAGTTATTATCTGGGAGAAAGGCACAAATGAAGCCTTAGAAAATGGACTGGACTTAGCCTTGCAGATTTGATTAAGCTGAAGAAGTTGATGTTAAGATCTTATCTTGTAGGAGGCAATTTTCTGTTGTAGATTACACCTCTGCAAGAGATGTCCTCTGGACTTCAGTGCAACTCTGTTCACACACAAAATCACAGCACAGTTTGGCCTGCAGCGGTACTTCTGCACCAAGACTAAAATTATAGTTTAAATAATAATCATTAACTATTATTAATAATATTAATTAATTAAAATATTAAAATTAATGTATACTAAAATAATTATAATAATAGTAATATTGTAGTAATAGTAATATATAATAATAGTAATATATAATAATAGTAATATATAATAATATAATAAAAAAAAAACTGGTGTGGATATGCCATGCATGGTTTGTGGAGTCATCTTGCACAGTGCTGGAGTCTGAGACACAGAGTGTGTGCCCTTGTCTCTGATAGTTAACTCTGAGATCCAGAAAAACACTGAATTTCATATAAAATTAAATTCATGGGCATGTTTTCATGTTGATACATGAAAACAACTGTTAAAGTTAGATAGAAAAGCTAAAAGTGTGAGTGTGTAGATTAGAGAGTTTCTTAAGTCACTGGGTGAAAAAGTTAGTTTACAGTTTAAGTTTAGAGAACAGAAAACACGATGGAGGATTTAGGGTGCTGTCTCTTTTCCTTCTTCTTTCTTCTTCACGTTCTTCTTCTAGAGGTTTTTGGGTAATAGTGAGTGATTGGATAGAAAATGCCACAGTGCAGCACACAGGTGTTGGGTCATTGGGTCATTAAGGAAAATAATATACATGTCTATGGTTAATTGGATAAGAATAAGTATAAAGATAAAAGAATTTCGTAGTTCGGGACCGTTTTGTGCTTTCAAACACAAAGTGAGCCACAAGGCCATTCTGTACCATCAGAAGAAAATGAGCCAGATTTCAGTGAATTAAACTGTGCAGAAAGTCTGGAGAGACCTGCCAAGTTTGGTGATAACATCCCAATAAACACGAGAAACAAGATCCTAAAAGGCTTCAGAGTTTTTGTCCTGACCTGGAGGACTGTGATAAATGGGATTCCCCATGAGGGAATCAGCTCAGCTCAGAGGAGACTGAGAAATCCAGGAGTGGATAAAAAGTACAGAAGAAGTGCAGCAGAATCAAAGAAGAGAAAAAAGAAATGGAAAATATTTTTTTCTAAAAAGTTACAGACAGCCAGACACGTTTGAGACAGGAAGGACCACGTACCCCAGCCGATGATCGTGTACCAGTAGAAATATCTCCTCTCTGGGAAGAAGGTTTCCACCAACAAGGTGAAGAGGTACAACCCCTCGATGAACAGCCAGAAGTAGTTGGACATGACACAGTAGTGAAAAAACACCATCACTGCTTTGCATTCCACCTGCAGAGGGTCGAGAAGAACCAAGTTATTTCCCCACTGCTTCGGCCTAACAGAATTAAACGTTTTCAACCTCTCCAAATCTCTCAGTGGGAAGAGATGGGGCTGGTTTTAATGGTAAAGGTTTTAACAAATGTGAAGAATGTCAGGTATCATTTAGACAGCAAAGCCTGGATGGGGAAGAAGCCAATTTTACCAGTGGGAAGTGGTCAAGGAGGATTTCAGAGCAGCTTGAGCATGATCTGTATTGCTGAGGGCTCACAGCCCCTGTGAGCACCGATTGCTGGACTTAGCCCCCTTCCAGGATTAAATGCAGGGAAGAAAAGGATCCAGCTGTGTACCGAGAAACCCAGAGAAGGATGTGAAATGGCAGGATGGCTGTGGAAAGCCCTGAGAGCGGGATCTGAAAGGATGAACCCTCCTGTGTGCAGCTGGGAATTGCACTTCCTTGCCATCATCATCAGTGTTGTCACTCAGGGACAGAAAATGGAAGTAAATATGAGGAAATGTGAGTGATCAGATGTGAAAAAATAATGGTAGCTTTCGTTCATGGGCAGGAGGGGGAAGGAGCAAGCTAAAGAAAAATGTAAACTAGAAATTAAATTAAAGAAAATATAGGAATTTCTTAAAAAGGAACTGATCTTGTTTAGGCTTGAGAAAAGGGGACTTGGGGAGGACAATATTGCTCTCTACAACTCCCTGGCAGGAGGTGGTAACAAGGTCAGTCTCTTCTCCAAAGAAACACATCCTAGGACAAGAGGAAATTGGCTTAAATTGCATCAGGGGAGGATTAAGTTGGATATGAAGGAAAATTTCTTTCCTGAGAGGGTCATCAATCACTGGAACAGTGTCCAGGCCAGTGGTGGAGTCACCCTGCAAGGAGGTGTTTAAAAGATGTGGAAATGTGGCTTAGTGGTGGATTTGGTGGTGCTTGGGAACAGTTGGACTCAATTTTAGAGGGTTTTTTTCACCCTAAATGACTCTGTGACTAAGACCTAATGTGGCAAGCTCTGCCCTGTGAGAGTAGGACACACTGGTCTTGCCATTGCTGTGCCCTAGTGAGACACAATTAGTCCTACAAAAGTAGGATTTTCCAACAAATCCGAGCAGAATCTGTGTATAAAATGGAAGCTCCTGCTGGAGGCAGTGATTATCTCCCACTTTGACTTCATCCTCTGGGCCAAATCTACCATTAAAATGTTTAAAACATCAGATCTTGAGTTTCTTCATGGAAGATCTACCTAGGCTGCAGATCTGGTTATAAAATGGCTGATTTTAACTTATTTTTGTGCTTTGGAAAGACTTTGTTTCCAAACAAAGAGAAAGATGCCACCATTTGAAGAGTGGCAGGAAGAAACTACAGACCTGACATGGCTTCAGCTTTCTTGTGGAGAAGAACTGAGAGCAAAAACTAGTTGCAATGACAAAGAAAAGGCTGACTAAGAAACTACACAGCTGCACTTGCCTTGTGGAAGTGACTCACAGGGAATTTAGCTCATAACTGGATAGATAAAGGAGAGCTCAGTTTGTAATTCTATCATAATTACACCCAGTGAGCTGATTTATAACAAATACTAGCCTTAAATATGAAAGGAATTGGGAATTACACATAATAAACGCTAAATGCATCAGTGAAAGAGCTCTCTGCATGAAACTATATATTTTAGAGACAAAGATGTGGGAAATGCTGATGATTTTCTGAGACTGTGACCATCAGGTGCATTCTCTGTGTCTGCATGGTCACCCTGTTTACACATGGCTCTGCCTGACATCCAGAACAAATGAGGCTCTGGAGAAAAATCAGACCTTCAGAGGAAGGAAATTTCTTGTGTCTGCTCTCATCCCACCGACCACTGAGCAGATCTGGGAGAGGGAGGAACAATCAGGGCAGAAAATAAAACCTGTGGGTTTGTTCTGAAGGACACTGGTGGCATCACGAGATGGAACACCCAGTCTGGCTGTGAACTGGGAGGGAAGTTAAACACCAACCACCTTTCCCCCTAATAACTCCTTGGCTCATGAAACTCCACAGACTGCTGCCTGCCCCACTGCTTTTTGTTGTCTTGTGCTGAAGAAAAGTAAAGGAGAAGGATTTGGTTTCAGTTTGACTCACCGTGGAGATAAAACAGTGGTTTCCATCCTGCTCAGCATAAAGAACCCCATCCTTAATGAACACAGATATTGCACGGAGGATGAATGAGACAAAAAGGTTCATGTGGATGAAATTCCGAGTGCAGTGAAGCTTCCTGGAGTGGAAAGAGGAAGGGAGGGGAAAAAAAAAAGAGAAATATAGAAGAAAAGAGTTTTATTTCATAGAAATGTCACACTGATCCTGAACACACTTGACCACAGCAACATCTAAGCCAAAACAGTGTTAGTACTGACCCTAAACCTGAGAAAGAGGAGGATGTGGGGATTTTCTTGTAAAAAGGATGCAGAGAAACATCAAATAGGCAACAGAATGAGCCCAATGCAGCTTGTGAAGTTTCATAAACCAGACCACAGCTTGTCCTGCTGCATCTACACTGGGCTGAAATGTGACTTCTGGAGTGTGTCCAAGCTGGGGGAACAACTCAGCTAAAGGATTTCCCCCTTCTTATTCTACCTCTGGTGAGATAAAACCTTTAACTCTGTTTGGGGTAGCTGAGCTCCAGTTTCCTTCCTCCAGGGACTGGACAGCTCCCTGCTCATGTCCCCACTCACCTGAAGCGACACAGGATGACCATGGCAGTGGTGAGGGAAACCAGGGAGGTGCTGTATCCCACCGTGTACAGCGCCTTCACCGAGAGATAGTAGTAATCCTTGGGAGGCAAAAACCACAGGGTTAAAGGGTTCATCAGCAGCCACACACCTGCCAGCCTGCTGGGGAACCAGAGGCAGGGTTTGTCTCTTGGACAGCCTGGTTTCTCCTCACTTCCTCTGAGATCTCACCGTACATCAAGCTCTGCTCTGTGGCTGGGCCTAACAAAGCCTATCCATACATTTATTTTTTATAAAGATCTCTATGCAGGAGCTAATGACCTCTGGATAATGAACCAATATGATTTCACAGAAGCCACTTATTGTTTACATTATACACTTATTTATACATTCTAAAACTGCTGTTCACATGATCTTTTCATTGGTGCCCCTGTCCTGTCCTCGCACTCCTCAGGGCACAGGATTTGCTACAGTCCAGGTGTTCAACCACCCTCTGTTATCTGGCTCTTGTGGTCCTCTTATCTTGTTTTTTAGCCTCTTTCTTATTTTTAGAATAGCTTATGTCTCATCAACCTTGAGAAATTCTAGAGGGTCTGATAATAAACTGTAAATACGGTTTGCCTGGAGCAGATTATGGCCCGAGTTGTTCAGATGCGTTACTACATCTGTAGAACAAAACCCAGTTGGCCAAGAGATTCTTTACCCACAGGGGTAGAATTGAGCAATTCTAGAAATTCCAAACTACATCAACACTGAAAGCTCATCTTCTATAAATACTCAGTACAGGCCCAGGAAGGATTCAGATCTCACTTCTCCCAGTTTTATACCCATGTACATCTGATTGTTTGTTCTAATCACTATCAAATCAGAACATGACCAGAGGCTGGACAGAAAGCAGTCTGCTGCTTCCCCTCTTCCCCCCTTCATTTGTTTTTAATTATGAGATTAATTCCCACCTGGTTATCGGACTCTGTTTCATTCTCATCGAAGCCGCAGGCATCATAATAATGAGGGAAAGGTTCAGACCAGCCATCTTCAGTGCAATTCCTGCTGATGTCCCCTGTGCCAAGGGCAGGTGGGAATGTGACATCCCAAGAAAAAAACCCAGGACGTCCCTTCCCTCCCCACGGTTCTGCTGGAAGCACTGTTTATCTGCCTATCCATAGATTTAATTCTGGAAATTTAATGAGCTCGTTAATGATCCAGTCCTACAACAGCCACCTATGGATGGCTATCTCTACAGCAGGTCACCAGACAGCAAAAAGATTTTGTCATCACATTCAGTGTCTCCAGGCCACTAAAAATCTCATTCCCAAATAGGTTCCTAAACCAGGGATCAGCTGAATGTCCATTTCTTTCAAAAAGGCATCTTGGGAGCACAGCTTTGATGAAAATATCTCCACTCCACGTGGCCAAAGGACAAGTCCAGTGATTAAAAAAAGGCCCTTTGTGATAAAAATATCACAAAATAATGGTTTATGTCTGATGCACATGCATGAGACTGGTGAGAAAACACCACAATAACATGATTTTTTTGGTCCAGGTGCTGGGAGGCAGGCAGGATACTGTGGGATATCTCAGATAGCCATTATCCATGGAGAGGCAGCTGGATTGCTCCCCTGTAGGCAGAGACCACACATCCCACTCATTTATCTCCAAGTCCAGGCCTCTGCACTTGGAGTGGGACTTTGTGGGAAGGGTTTGCAGGAAACAAAGGAACATGGACTGGGAATCTCTTCCCCATCCCTGTCTTCATGGCAATGTGCTCTTTCCACCTCCAGATGCCCAGGGTGGCCTCAGTTGGTGAATTCAGAGTTTCTCACATTCTATTAATGTCTATTAATTATTCCAATCCTGGTTTACAACCTTAATTTTAAGCAAATATTGGCTTAAATACCATAATTTTTTGGCTAATCTTATATAAGAACCAGCTCCTAAATGGTTTCACTGACACATTTAGGCTTTAAAGCCATACTGGGAATGAAGAGTTGTGGCAGAAAAGGAAGAATCTCCTGAAACTCTTTTACCTACAAAGCTGCCTGAGGTGGGACAGCCCCTGTGGGGCTCTTTTGAAGCACCATTATTCTTCCCATCATTCTTCCCAAAGCTCAGTGGCTTTCCTAAATAAATTAGGGATGGCTGCTGCTGTATTTCTTCCCCCCAGCACAAAGAAACAGGCTCTAATTATCAAATGATCACACTTTTTTGGAGTTTCAGTTGTACCTGGACCAAAACTGATGGAAATTTCCAAGTTTTGGGTTTGCTTTTTGCTATTAAATTGCACTGCTTTGCATTCTTACAGAAGTTTAGTCTCTCATAACCTTATTTTTAACCTTATTAAGAGAATCTGTTTGCCATCCATGCAGCAGAATATCTCTCTTTAATCACACCATTCATTTAAGAATATTGCATTACTCAGCAAATTTTGTTAAATTACTCTTGTACATTCATCCCTAGTTTTCTATGGAAAAAAAAGCACTGAATCATGGTGCTGACTTCCTTTAGCACCATTTAGTAATTAATGTTAAACAGGTAGATGTAATTTATAGCAGCACACTTCTTAGATTACAAAGATTAATAGAGGAGGAATAAATTTTCATAATATTGTTAAAATTAACAGAGCAGAAAATGTCATAACAATTAGAACTAATTAGAGAATAATACAAAAATTGCAGGGAAAAAAAAAGAAATCTTAGAGCTTCCTTTTTAACAGAGATAAATAAAAAGAGAGACAAAAATTTCCATGGTTCTGTTTCTTACCTAGGAGAGACTGAGCTGTGCTTTCCAGCAGGTCATAATCACCTAGAAAAGTGGAAATTGGGTATGAAATTATTTTGATTGTGTTTTCTATTAGAGCCCAAACTGATCTCTGTGGAAATCAGTGAATGGAGTGCAATTGATTTTTATTTGTTTAGATCAGGCCCAAAGGCAATAAATACTTGGTGCTGTCTTCTCAGGAAGTAAACACAGCTTTACTTGAGAGTTTAAATCGAAGCTGAACCTCTAAATTTAGAACTAAAAACACATGCAATAAACAGGGGCAAAGTCTATTGTAAAAATATAGAAGTCAAATATTATTTCTATAGGAATTTACATTTATAATCCTCAGGTATTTAAATATGACCAGTTTTCAGAGAATTAATGACAATTTATTTCCACCCATCAATGACAGTGAGCAGTAACTAATTGGTTTAAATAAGGTAGTTTAATTTTGTGCCTTTAGGTAAAATCACATCAGTTTATAGAAACTCATGAGATTTTTCACTTCACTTTTTGTGCAAGTATTACAGTTAAGCACAGGAATCACTGTCATTATGACTGATCCACAGACAGCTTGTTAATAATCTGAAATCAACCTGTACACACAATTTTTGGGAACAGAAATACTGAGGATGTAGGCAGCACAACTGGTTCTTACCTGCATGGGTTTGCCCCAGATTATCCACTTCCCAACCTGAAATTAGAAGAATGAAAATAATTAATTCATAATGTTGATAGGTTGCAATTTAATTTTGATAAAAGTTTGACTCCTATAAAAGGAACGGATGTAGCAGAGCCCAGAGAAGAGCTGCAAGTTTAAATCTTTATTTCTGTATTAGTCCTGTGTTTTTATGAGTGGAAAAAGGTTTTCAGAAGATGTTTGAGATGGTTAAATATCTGGTTATTATGATGCTTCGTCAGGGTCTAGGAAGAATAAGAAAATGGATGTAGGAGCTTTTTTGTGGCTTTTTAAAAAATTATTTTAGGGGAATGTTTTGAAGTAAGAAAGACTCACACATTTCCAAAACACTGCACCCAAACCCATGCTGCTTAACATCCTAAAAACACAACTACCACAATGTGATAAAACTTCGTGTTTACATCAGAAATCTCCCTTTCCCTTTCTTTCATTCTTCCAAAATAACTGCCTAGAGTGATGCCAAATCCATCCTCCCAACCCCCTGTGCTCGGTTTTTAATCCAAACTGGGCTGAAATTCGACTTTGCTGAATCCTGGGTGGGTTCTGGGGATGCAGGAGGAGCTGCCTGGAGCCAGGGAGTGGAGCTGCTGCACCGTGCACAGGGAAGCCTCGGGGAGCCCTGAAACCAGGGAAAAATCCTTCCCAGCACTTCCCTGGGGGATAAATGTCCTCATCAGTTTAGCTCTGCATCCTCTGGAGCGGCCACAGGGCTTCAGGTTGTTCCCCTTTTAACCCTGGTGGTCAAATGTTAATTAGGGAATTGGAAAAATCTTCATCAAATTGTATGAGAAGGGTTTTATTAAAAGTAAAATCCAAACAAAGACTGATTTTGATCCTATGGGAAAGGAGAAAGCATCCAAAGAAATAAAATAATAACAGGAGGCTTTTCAGCACAGCCTAAAATGATTTTTTTTTTTTTAATTTTACAATTCACATAATAATTTTAAATTCCTTGATCTCTGTGTCTCCTCTAAAGGATAAAAGATATGCTTTTATACCTTTCAAGACAGAAAAAAGTGGTTTTAATGCGAAAATGATGGTGGGAGTATAGAAAACTCATCTGAAGCATCAGGCAGGTATTGTGACTTTGTCTGGATTATTAAACATCAATCCTACACATCCATCCCACTGGGGACTTTGGTTGATACTGGAAGCCACAGGTGAGAACACCCATGGTCTCCATCCCTCTCTGCCCAACTCCAGCTGCCTCCAGGATTCCACAGGAAGAATTTAGCCTGGATTTTGGGGAAAGGTTCTTCCCCCAGAGGGTGCTGGCACTGCTCCCCAGGGAACAGTGACATTCCCAAGGCTTCCAGAGCTCCAGGAAGGACTGGACACCGCTCCCAGGGCTGCACAGGCTGGGATTTTGTGCAGGGGCAGGAGCTGGATGATCTCATGGATGGCTGATTCCAGCTCAGGCTATTCTGTGACTCTAATTCCCGGTGTTTGCAGGTGTTGGAGAGGTCTCTAAACTCTGCAGAGCAGTTCCCAGTGCTCTGAGCAAACATTTTCCAGCCAAGGTGGTTCAGGTGCTGTACAGGGCTGAAGCAGCAGATGCTGCTGCAGCGCTGCCGTGCTCCACATCCCTGGCAGAATATCAGGGATGGCTCTGTAGAATAGTTTGGAGAGACCTTTTCTCCTCCTAAATCCACCAAACCCCAGGTTTTTTAGCAGCCATGTAGCTCAGTTTTAGGAATTTGCTGCTAAAATCAGGACGTGTCGGTAAAATCTGAATTCAGAGCACAGATGTCAGGTTGTGGCAGGGGAATTTTTATCTGTGGGTTTATCAGAGCATCAAAGAGCAAACCACAACTCCTTTATCACTTCTTTCATGATGCTTTTCACAGCATCTGCCACTGAAAACAGCAGCTCTGACAGAATTTGTCCCCTAAGTGAGGTCACCTAACGCAGCAGCCTGTGCCTCACAACGATCCACACAAGCAAGGTAGAAAAAGCTGCAAGAAAAACTCCCAAAAACCTCTTTGACTCATAAAAATCCAGTTTTAGTTTATCATTTGTAGAGTAATTTGACCTTAAAACTGTGCAGAATTCTTTCTGGAGAACGACCAGGCCTGTATGAGGTAGATTGATGCCTGATGTTCTTGGCACCCTGCATTTTACAGTGATGGCTTAGAAAAAGACATTTCTCTTCAATGTACATGTTTTGAATTCACCTATTTTTTCTCCACAATTTAAATAGCATGAAATAAAAACTATGATTATTTCATTCTAAATATAAATAGCAGTCTCATTGATGTCAAATTATTAGAGTTGAGTTAATTTTTAATTTCATGACATCTGTAATAACAGTTAAAACACATTAATGCAGTTTTTTGGAAATAAATAGGCTTGTTATAGAAATATTTTTGTATATATACTGAAATTATGACTACATTTCCCTGTGTTTGGACATTATGAAGGGATTCACTTTCCTAACAACATTAATTTTCTGATCTGTAGGAGCAAACAAGCCTTTTATTAACATATATTTCTATATCTGAGTCCTAATTAATGTACTGAAGAAAGTTCCAGAACAATATTTGTCTGTACAGGCTTTTAGGCTTGATTCATCAACTCAATTTTCACTAATAGGTTAAGATACCAGGAAGTTAATTAGATTTACATTGAACATCATGCCCTGAGTTAGAAGAAAAAGTTAAAGTTCATCTACTGAGTGTTGGGATAAAATGAACACATATACAATTATATTTGTGGGTGTATGGCTATATTTTTTGTATTTCTATGCAATTATTTAAATATATGTATTTATATAAATAAAATATATCTATACATATACATATTTATACACAGGATGTATTTATATATTTATATATTTTATCTGCATATAAACAGGTTTGTAATATATCTATAAACAGATCTATATCTATATAAAAATTTATTTACAAATAAGATATTATTATTATTGATAATAATAATAATATATATATATATATATATATTTATATATATAAAAGGACATGAAGGAACATACAGCCACCATATATCTTTGAATTCCTGCAGGCTGCTGCTGCCCTGCCCTCACACAGAGCCAGTTTCTGTATTTTTCCTTGACAGAAATCCATGGAATTGGTGCTGTTTCCTCACATGGCTGAGAATGAGATGGAATTCCAATGGATGATTTTTGTGCACAACACTTAACATGTTTACATACAATGGGACAAGACCTGACTTTGCCTTTAAAAGGTTGTAAGGAATGCCAGACACAGCAGAGTCACTCTCACTTTTCACAATATCACCTCAAAAACATGTTTTTTCTGGGTTATATTTTCACCTGAGTGCCTTTAAGACTCTGGAGAGGTCTCAGTAAATTCACTCTGCTCTCGGTGATGGAGTGGGCAGGACTACAGGACCCCTCACAGCGTGGGATTTCCCACAAGACTTCTTGTTTTCTTTAGGGCACAAACAATGAGAAATTGGAGTGTTTGAGTTCACTGATGAAGAAGAGAAAGCCCATTGATATGATTATACAGTGGCCTAACGAAATTAATTGCTTTCTCAGAAATGAAGAATAAATAAAGTATGATTTTCATCTGTGTTTTCACTGGGAACACATTTTTCAGGGGTTTGATTCAAGGGCTAAGCTTACAGGGGACTTTTGAGAAGAACATGTAGTGACAGGAGGAGGAGGAATGACTTTAAACTGAAAGTGGGAAGGTTTGGGTTGGGTATTAGGGAGAAATTCTTTATTCAGAGAGTGCTGAGGCCCTGGCACAGGGTGCTCAGAGCAGCTGTGGCTGCCCCTGGATCCCTGGAAATGTCCAAGGCCAGGCTGGACAGGGCTTGGAGCAACCTGGGACAGTGGAAGGTGTCCCTGCGCTGCAGAGGTGGCACTGGATGATCTTTAAGATCTTTTCCATCCCAAACCATTCTATAATTCTATTATTTTATGATAACAACATCTCAAATATCATGACTTTATGACTTATTTGAATGACATCTGTGCTTCTCACATGTAGCTAAACCCAAACTATGGAAATATGGACACGACAGCAGATACCAAACAGCACCTTGGAGCATCATTTACTAAATCAATAATTGCTCTTATCAGTCAATAAACTCCTGAGGAAGCTGCTGTTATCCTGGACACAGGATGGTTTATCCAGTGTATTGACAGGCTGTGCTATTCGCTGTTTGACCAGACTTAAGTAAGTGTCACTCTTTGGGAAGAAAATCTACAATTAATGCTTTAATTGACATTGTTAATTAGATGTTATTTGCAGCACTGCTTAGAGATCCTAGAGAAGATCTATCAGAATGCTGAGTTACCAGTTCTAAAAACCAAGTACAGAAAACTCCTTATTTCTGTTTTCTGCAGGAAGAGGTAAAAGAGGGAGGAAAAAAATATCCAAGGACTTGCCAATGGCTCCCCATAGAGCTGGTGGCAGAGACCCAGACCTTTCCTGCCCTTTTCTTGCACATTTATCAGACTTTCCTCTTTGATTTTTATTTACCGAGACTCAGAACTCATAATTCACCCCTCGCTATGCAACAACTGACGAGAAACTCGATGACAGCAATTGCTCCTGATTTAAAGTGGACAGGGATGGGGAAGCTGAAGCCAAGAACCAGCCTGTTCACGATGAGCCTCAGAGCCTTTTAGATCTCCTTTGTGGTGCCAAATCTGTGCTGGCTGCTCTCCACCTGCCTGGCCTCCCGTGGATTTGTTTATCTGAACACAACTTGCATTTAACCCTTTTGTTCCAGCGTTTGTCCCTTATTAGTGGCGGGGCGGGAGGGGATGAAAGGCTTCCAAAGCTGTTCTGTCCTCGACTGGCTTGCCCACACTTCTCCCACAGCCCTGTTGTTCTCATCACAGTATTGTGGGTTGGAGGACTGCTGCACAAAGGTAATTCTCCAGAAGGTTTTGGATTTTGATGGTGTTAAGATCAACATGCAAAGCCTGCCCTGTTTTTATTTCACATTGTAGGGACATTTCTGTGTCCCTACAGAAAGTGCAGCCACTGGGGCAGGGGAAAACCACTCACAAGCCCTTTGTTATGAGTTCATATTGTGATATTGGCTTTTCACAAGTATTAGGATGAATGTTATATGTTATATGCTTTTGCTATGTCTTTTTCTTTTTTTCTCCTGCAAGCAGCTACAAAAAGGTTTTAGGTGTCGGTCAAGAAGAATTTTGGATATTAGGGCAATGTCCTGTCTGTACAAAGCCAGATAACCTCCAGGGAACAGATGATGGGGCCCAGGCTGCTACCAACACTGACCCCCTGTAGAAAAAAAAACCCCAGCCCAAATAAAAAGATGATAAAGGAGAAATTAAGAACAAATGTGTGTGCTCTGAAAAGGCAGACCTGGGGAGTGGCTATGCAAACTAGCTCTTGGAAAAGTTTGAATGTGCATTAAAACCCTACAGCAAAATGGGATAAAAGGAGTGTTCCAAAGACACCAGGTGTGTTCTTGGCAGAGAGCCAAGCACTCAGCCATTTTAACTCTTTGCTTTATTATCTTTGTCTCCTAATTGTCTTTTTGTTTATATTAAACTTTGTAAAATTCAACAGGAGAGCGAACCTCGTTTTCACACCTTTGTTAATTGTTATCTTGTTGTCCAGCTATGTGGATAACGAGCTGGCTGGGCAGAAGTATCTTTTTTTTTTTTTCTGTCTTGATTTAAACAGCACTGATTAGAAGTTTTCCATTCCATTTCCAAATTTGAACTAAACCAGCGAGCTCTCGGCATCCAGCACGCTGAGCCTCCTCTGTGCCCTCCCCGCGCTGCCTGCTGCTCTCCTGCTCCATCAATCTGTTCAGCCGGCTGGCAGAGCCACAGTGAGGATCAGCAGGCTGCTTAGCAGCTTTCCTGCAGCTCTCTCTGAGCTCCCCACACTGGTTCTGCTTCCACACCCTGCCCGCTGCTTCCCTAGGAGGGACATCATCCCTCTGCCCGGTGCTGTGCCTGCACACACACCATCCTGCTTTATCCAACCATGCCAGCTCCTTTGGTACACATCTTTGTGCTTTCCAGAGAAGCTGTGGCTGCCCCTGGATCCCTGCAAGTGTCCCAGGACAGGCTGGATGGGGCTTGGAGTGACCTGGGATGGTGGAAGGTGTCCCTGCCCATGGCAGGGCGTGGAACTGGGTGTTCTTTAAGGTCATTTGCAGCTGAAACTACTCTGTGATTCCATAATTGATTGATTAATGAAGGATTAGCTGCTTGGAGTTGACAGTTTCATTAGCAGGATCTGTAGGAAGTAGCAGGCAGGTAAGGTCATGGAGCACATGGTCCCACAGGTTCAGACACCTTTTCCTGTTTAAAGTGCTTCCCACAACTGTTTCCAGGGGATTGTGTCTCTCCAGCCTCATGCCCCACAGCCAGCTTTAAAGTTTAAATGTTAGCCAAAACTTTAAACTACAGATTAAAAGTCATTTATACAAGAGCAGGAGGTGGCAGACATGGGATAATGGCTTCAAACTGATAGAGGGAAGGGTTAAATGGGATATTAGGAAAAAATTCTCATCTGTGAGGGTGAGAAGCCCTGGCACAGGGTGCCCAGAGCAGCTGTGGCTGCCCCTGGATCCCTGCAAGTGTCCAAGGCCAGGTTGGATGGGGCTTGGAGCAGCCTGGGATAGTGGAAGGTGTCCCTGCCCATGGCAGGGGGTGGAACTGAAAAGACTTTTAAGGTCCTTTCCAACACAAATTCTGGGATTCTGTTCTTCTGTCATTTACTGTAGATCTCCATTTGCCTTGACAAAGGGATTTGTGAACATAACATTTACACAGAGACAGGACAAAATGAAGTGGGGCTCATTTTAATTAGAAAACAAGAAAACTGGGGCAGAGGATAATCAAGTGTGAGATTAAGAAGCCTTGTTCGTATTTGTGTGTTTGAATAAATAACTGGTGCCTAAGGACAGCTGAGTAACTGATCCTGTGGGACAAACTCATGCTGTCCAGTTTATCTACCTGAAGATAAGTTCACCTGGTTTTTAAGCCTTCTCCCATAAGGGGCAGAGAGTCTGGGATGTCCAGAGGGTGGTTGGGTTTAGACATCTGTCCTATCATGAGATAAACAAGCTCCTGCAAAGTCTGTGTTACCCTGAGGTTTGTGCAAGTTACTGCAGTAAAGGCAGGGATAGAAGTGATACATAATTAATTTCTTCCTATATCCCAGTTTACCTTCAGGGCACAGGGACAAGACCCAGTGAATCATGCCTGGAAATCTCAGAGAATTCCAGTGAGGTCCCATGTGGAGACCAGAAAGGCCAGAGCACACAGGGCTGGCTATGGTGGGACTGATGCACAGATATGATCAATAACATTTAAGGGAAATCATGGCTTTATTATTTTCTTCCTCTTTCCTGTTAAAGGATGTGAAACTAGAAATGGACTGAGGTCACCATAGCAACTAACCATCATCTAAACGTTATGTGAGTCCTTCCTTTGAGTCTGGCTGTCACAGGAGCATCAATCAGAGTGCAGGATCAATGCAATTATTATTAAAGGGTCTCCTAGCTCTGAAGAGGGCAGGGATTTTATTTGAGAGAAAAAAAAACCAAAATATTTTCAAACAAGAACCATGAAAAAATTTGAAACATTTCCCAACAGAGATTGTCACTCCTGAAATAACTCCTAGAGAAGAAAGCAAATAAAATACCTTGCTCAAAGGTAAGAACAAATGTGTGCCCACCACACCTAAAATCCTGCAATCACCTGGATCTCTTTTCCCAATCATTTGGGTCAAGAGGAGAAACAGGAACAGAGAAAAGACTGTTAGGAAAGGTTGTAGGGTCTGCTCATGTTGCCCCTACAGTGATACTTCAATCTATTACCTTCTGCAGTCCAAGTGTTCTCCAAACCTCTCAGCAGCTCTCAGCAACTCCCACCCTTACATTCTGCCCAAAGATGTAGGATGTTTGTTCCCCAAGGCCAAATTAGCTCTCAGATCACTGCCAAAGTTCTTGAGCTGTGTTGCAGCTTTCCCCTGACCACTGCAGGACGTCCCCCTGCAGAGGACCAAAGACTTTGGTTTCAGCTGAGACGCCCTTGCTCGTGCTGCACGTGTGAGCATCAGAGGCACAGAACGTTATGTCCCCATAATTTGGTGGAAAAGGCCACAAAATGTCTTTGTTTTGCTTTGCTAGAAAACATCTGAGAGGCCTCAGCTACTTGATTAGAAATGTAGATCCAGTTTCTGTTCTTTCATGACAGCATTTTCCTCCCATTTTCTCTGCATTGCAGATGGACTTTGTGATGTTGTGACCATGGAGGCTTAATTATAGCTTGTCCTCCTCTCTTTGGAAAAGTTGGAGTAGTCCCGTGGCTTTACTGCCTGTGAAAAGCTCAGGGATGAAAACCAGCTGGAAATGACTCGTTATCTATCAAGTGCCATTTTAATATTTTTTCTTTTCTTTTTTTTTAATTTTTTAAATGATTTATATATAAAATAAACACTGAATTGATTGTGACTGCTGTGTAGGATTTTATATAAAATTAAGGATGAAACAAAGGTTTCAGAGTCCTGGTTGCTTCAGTAAATAATAAGCTTTAATAAATAAATAAATAAAAAAAATATAAATAAGCTCCAGTGGCTCATTATTATTCCCATGATGAGAATGCTGGGATTGGTCATACATGTTTTCCAGAGAAACTTGGTGACAGGGTTTTCCTTCCCTTGGTTTCCAAGCAGGGTGTTGGAACACTCACCCAAGCAAAACATCCTCAGAAGAGAAATCTGGACTTTTGCATTTATCTTTTGCCTTTTTGACAGGCAAATGCAATTTCCAACTTCTCTCTGCTGCTTTGCTGACCTTAATTTCAGTAGTAGCAACAAAACTCTGCATGTTTTACCTCAGTAGGAAATAAGCGCACAATCCCCCAGGGATATTCTGGTGTTTAGGAGGACCCTGATCTTTATCAATCACCTTTTCTTCCTGTCTAAACAAAAAAACTATCAATACATAACCCAAACTAATAGAAACTGTAACTTGCAAATATTTTCAACAGCTTTCACTCTGGGAAGCAAAAGACTTTTATTGTCTTTTCACCCTGTTTGGGGGTTTTGTACCAATTTCCCAGTCAGCTTTTAAAGGCTTCACCAGGAGTGTCCCCCCAGAAAGGACACAAAAACCTCTCCACTTCGAAGATGGAGCATCATTTCTCCCCTCATTAACTCTTCTCTTGTCATCTTACTCTAATTGATTAGGGATAAAGTCTAAACTCAGGCTCAGACTGCTTCCCAAACCTGATTAACCCCACGTTCATAAATCCCACTGTCCACCTGCAGCATCTCTAGTGCAGCACTTACGAGGCTTGGGGTTCTTACAGACAATCAATTAATCAATTAATTAGTACAACAAAGTACTTGAGTGTTTCCCTGCATTTTAAATGGCATCAGTGACAGACTATTTCCAATTTCTTGGGATGACAGAGCTCTTTGCCTGAGCACTGATGGTGCTCAACCAAGAGAAGCAACAAGCCAAAGAATTTTGGTCTGAAATGTGAGCATAGGATGTAATTCTCTTTTAAACTTTCTAATACCTGATTACATTCTTTATTCCACTGGATTTTAATTAGGAACCCTTAATCCTGGTATCAGCATGGGATAGGTTTTATGCCTTTGGTAAAACTTAGGAGAATTTTCTCTGTTGCACATAGTGAACAATGTTTTGTGGTAAATGTAGTGTCCTAAACTGAACACCAGATAAACTGAATAAGAGCTGTTCATATTTATTATTTGGATTTGTGAATAAAAGCATTTTCCAAATGTGGAATGCTCAGAAACTGTCCATTATTGTTTGAATTATTTTTTACTGCAAATCAAAGGATGTTCATTTCTGATCTGGTTACTGAGTTTCATGCTATGGTCCATTTGGGTGTGTGTTTAGGTTCCAGAATATTTTAACTGTACAGTACAAAGCAGAAAAAACACAAAGATTTTGTTTCTATAGATTTTCAATGCCAGGCAATGTCACCTGTGTCTGGAAAAAAATAAAAAAATAAAAAAAAAAATTGGGAAAAACACCCAAAGAATAGAAAATTCTCCAGCTGGGAGTGCAGATCCCTGTGTTAGGGCCACCTCTAGGTCTTGCTGTGTGCTATTAAAAGGCAACATCACAGCCTGACTATGGTTTTCTTCTTTTTAACCCCTGCAAAGATGCCTTAGGATGATTTAAATCTGTCCTGTTGTGGGGTGGGTGTTTCTGGAGCTGGGAAGGCGCTGGAGAAGCAGTAACATACAACAGAGAGGCCATGGAAGTGACAGCTCCTGGTGGAAACAATGATGGATGGATATCAATCAAAGAAATCCATGTGGAAGAGGAAAAAAATTAATTTTTTGGGATCTATCTAGAAGAAAAGCCAGTAATCCCTGAATTACATTAAATTAAAAATCCCTAATTTACAAGATGAGAAAAGACTCGGAAACTAATAAGTTTTTTTTCCATTGGAGGAAAGGAATCTCCAGTGGAGAGATTTTGAGAACAATAATTTGGTTCACAGTCAGCACCTGAAAGGAATGAAGAATTGTGGTGGTTTTGGAGAGGAGAAATGAAATTTCAGAAGACAGGGTGTCCAAGCACACAAGATTTCACTTTGAACTTTCTGCATGATGTTGGCAGCAGCTCAAACGTTACTCCTTGGTTCAACTGCAGTGAAGGACACAGCAGAGCAGATAAAACCAGCAACAGCTGGTATTTTTAACTAAATACACAGCTAATTTTTCCAAAAAGCATCCCACCAGCTGACAGCTCAGTTAGTTAATATTTCTTTTGTAGTCTCTTTTATTCTTTTTTCCCATTTTGTTCCATATGGAAATAGACATCCAAGTCAAGGCAGTCAGATTCCTTTCTGAAATTCATGAAAGAAGCAGCGACAGCTCACCTCCAGACCAGCATTTGAGGGAGGTCAGAGAAAGCATCTTCAACAAGTCCCATTAATTTCTGCTCACTGAGCCAGAAATCCATGTGATGACTTCAGAAATTCACATATAAATTTAAACATCCCAAGCCAAATGAGATATTTCCCACCCACTCTTTAAGATTAGCACACCCCATGATTTTCCTGATTACATTGTAGCTACAGGTGCTTCAGAGCACAAACTTTTAAAAGTATAATTTAAAGCTATTGCTTCAGTTATAAAAATTATCTGTGGCCATAGAAAAATGTTGCTGTACTAGGAATGATTTTGCTATTAATAAATATTAGTGTCCATGCCCAGCCTAGCTCCGTATTCTAGAAACAGAGCAGCAGCCAGAGGACACTATAACAATCCCTAAAATGTGATTATCCATGTCTTAGAAACATTAGAGTTCTCTAATAACCCGTTATTTAGGGAACCATCATGAAATGTGACTTTTTTCATTAAACCCTCATTGAACAAATGCACTTGGCTAATTAAAATTAGCAGCAACAATGGCAAAGCTGATTCTGATTCACCCAGGAGAGTGATTTGGGATGTTGATAAATCCATTTTGGGGTCAGCAGTGCAATCCCAGCCACATCTGCTGAGATTTCCAGATACTGCAGGTTAAATGTTTATTTGTTTATCTAATGAATTATGAATCTTGGGTTTGTTCCTAGTGAACAGATGTCCAAAACCCCCTCAAACCCAGGGTTTGCACGAGGCAGCAGCTGTTATTTTTATTGGGGATCCCGTGAGGAGATAAAGTAACAGGACATATGTTTCCACTGGATGGAATATTCGTCCCTTAGGGTCGTACTGTCGCCCCATCACAGGCCAAATGGGAAGAACAGAGTGTGAGGAGATCCGTAAATTCAGGGAAAATTAATTAAAAATCTTATTTCAGCCCTTTATTTTGCATAGGTAAAATAAATAGAGCAATAAATAAATAAATAAATAAATAAATAAATAAATAAATAAAGCATATTTATATTTATATTTTTACTTATATTTATATTTTATCTATATCTATATTTATATCTATATCTATATCTA